>NC_084548.2:74435000-74460000 GCF_033978685.3 Nerophis lumbriciformis
AAATCCAAGAGTGTGTATGGTGTACGACTATGTGTAGTATTTAACTGAGGTGTGCGTTACCAAGTGTTGAACGAGAGATGAGGAAGTCCAGGGGAAGAGGGGAATCCGTGTCCAAGCGGGAGGTCGAGATCCAAGGAGCAGTCCGAGAAGCAGGGGAACGACGATGAGAAATGACGAGACACACAGCAACGTCAAAACACGGGAACGGAGGTCTGCAGTAGGATGACACGACAATGAAACACGGAAGGGAAAACAGACAGAGAGAACAGTATTGCATCAAGCAGGATGATCGCTTACTATACGCCAACAGATGATTATATTCCGGCGCCGGCATGCCAAGATGTCCAGGCTTATGAAGGCAGCTCCTTCATTCCAGGCAGGTGTGATGATTGCCGGCAAGTGATTGCAGCTGGCGGCAGCTGCAGGGCGGAGACGTGCGCGGCGCGTCCCTAGATCTGCGCCACAGTCGTGGGCGTGTCCCGCGGTGCTTGCAGCGCGCAAGGATGAGGACGCATTCCAATGCGCCCTGGCCGTGACACTAGCTATTTATTGATTAGCAATTGCCGAATCATGTAACATTAGCTTAATGCTAAAAAGCCAGGTTACTATCACATTCTGTAACAGACAAATAATTTCATGTATGCTAACGTTACCTACCTGCTACCTCTTGTCTTTTTCTCGTTTCTCCTCCTCTTCTTTTCTCTTTTTTCCTCCCTGGGCACCTGACAGTTTTGGCCGTTTTGACATCTTGTGTTGATTTTTTGATGTGGTGACTTCCAAAAAGAGTCATGATACGGGAAGGGAGGGGGGCGCACCGTGCGGAGGGGCGTAATGTTGTAACAAATAATATTTCTATTAAATAGGCTTTACTTTGCATTTTAATTAACGTGGGATTATTTTTTTGTATTTAGAAATAATAGTACCAACTTTTTTTTTTTTTTTTTTTTTTTTTCTCCAACATTTGTGGCACTGGCGTGGCGCCCCCTGATGGACGGCGCCCTTAGCATTTGCCTATACGGCCTATGCCACGGGCCGGCCCTGCACAAATGTGTAAGTTACCCATGCCTTGGCCACTAATACACCCCCATACCATCACACATGCTGCCTTTTACACTTTCACCCTAGAACAATCGTTTCCTCGACGTCCACAGTTTCCTAAAAAAAAAATTGAAATGTGGACTCGTCAGACCACAGAACACTTTTTCCACTTTGCGTCAGTCCGTTTTAGATGAGCTCGGGGCCCAGCAAAGCCGGCGGCGTTTCTGGGTGTTGTTGATAAATGGCTGTGGCTTTGCATAGTAGAGTTTAAGTTGCACTTACAGACGTAGCGACCAACTGTAGTTACCGACAGTGGTTTTCAGAAGTGTCCCTGAGCCCATGTGGTGATATCCCTTACACACCGATGTGGCTTTTTGATGCAGTACCGCCTGAGGGATCCAAGGTGCGTAATATCTCTGACCCTTTTGATGATACGAGCTGAAGTAAGCCTGAAAAGCTTACTTCCTTCTTGACTTCCAAGGGGGCGGGGCTGCGTACGGGCCCCGAGGCGTCGTGACC
The DNA here is from genome assembly GCF_033978685.3 of Nerophis lumbriciformis. Classification (NCBI taxonomy): domain Eukaryota; kingdom Metazoa; phylum Chordata; class Actinopteri; order Syngnathiformes; family Syngnathidae; genus Nerophis; species Nerophis lumbriciformis. The sequence continues at coordinate 74,436,558 of NC_084548.2, forward strand.
CCTGGCCCCTGTCAGGTCCTGACAAAGGCGTTCAGAGAGTCGACATCCCCGACACGCGCGCACAAAAATGAAGACATGCTGGGGGGTATAAGAGGGGTCGGTGGAATGTGAAGTCAGCAGCCAGGGTCAAAGGTCACGGCGGTACGTGGTTATTTTTCTCGCTGCCGTGTTGTTTACATGTCGGGTGTTGCCTCACATCCATCTTTGTGTGTGTGTGTTGTGCAGTTTCTTACTGACTTTGTGATTAGAAATAATACACTTTTAATCAGATTATCACATGTTTGTATTTTGTCTGCATCATAAAGGTGAACAATACAACTAAATAAAACTCAAATAAATTACTCACGTTTGTATCATTGCAAGCTGAGAGTAACAAACGGAAGATTTGAACTACCCTTTACTTTTTATTTATTACAATATATTCTTTTAGTAGTGAAAATAACAATTAAAAATAACCAAATCATACTTGTTTTTTAGTTTTACTAATTTTGACAATAAAATGAAGCCTGTAAAATGTAAAACGATGACTGTATAATTAGATTTCTAAAAATTCTTTAAAAAAAACAAAAACATTCATAATTTTCTTGTTTTTGGAAAATAAACAATTGGGGTTTTTAAAGTACAACTAAATAAAACGGAAATAAATTGCATTTACTCACACTTGTATCATTGCAAGCTGAAAGTAACATAAATGTAAGTTTTGGTTAAAAACTTGTTATTTGCATTACAATATACAGGTAAAAGCCAGTAAATTAGAATATTTTGAAAAACTTGATTTATTTCAGTAATTGCATTCAAAAGGTGTAACTTGTACATTATATTTATTCATTGCACACAGACTGATGCATTCAAATGTTTATTTCATTTAATTTTGATGATTTGAAGTGGCAACAAATGAAAATCCAAAATTCCGTGTGTCACAAAATTAGAATATTACTTAAGGCTAATACAAAAAAGGGATTTTTAGAAATGTTGGCCAACTGAAAAGTATGAAAATGAAAAATATGAGCATGTACAATACTCAATACTTGGTTGGAGCTCCTTTTGCCTCAATTACTGCGTTAATGCGGCGTGGCATGGAGTCGATGAGTTTCTGGCACTGCTCAGGTGTTATGAGAGCCCAGGTTGCTCTGATAGTGGCCTTCAACTCTTCTGCGTTTTTGGGTCTGGCATTCTGCATCTTCCTTTTCACAATACCCCACAGATTTTCTATGGGGCTAAGGTCAGGGGAGTTGGCGGGCCAATTTAGAACAGAAATACCATGGTCCGTAAACCAGGCACGGGTAGATTTTGCGCTGTGTGCAGGCGCCAAGTCCTGTTGGAACTTGAAATCTCCATCTCCATAGAGCAGGTCAGCAGCAGGAAGCATGAAGTGCTCTAAAACTTGCTGGTAGACGGCTGCGTTGACCCTGGATCTCAGGAAACAGAGTGGACCGACACCAGCAGATGACATGGCACCCCAAACCATCACCCAACCATGCAAATGTTGCATTTCCTTTGGAAATCGAGGTCCCAGAGTCTGGAGGAAGACAGGAGAGGCACAGGATCCACGTTGCCTGAAGTCTAGTGTAAAGTTTCCACCATCAGTGATGGTTTGGGGTGCCATGTCATCTGCTGGTGTCGGTCCACTCTGTTTCCTGAGATCCAGGGTCAACGCAGCCGTCTACCAGCAAGTTTTAGAGCACTTCATGCTTCCTGCTGCTGACCTGCTCTATGGAGATGGAGATTTCAAGTTCCAACAGGACTTGGCGCCTGCACACAGCGCAAAATCTACCCGTGCCTGGTTTACGGACCATGGTATTTCTGTTCTAAATTGGCCCGCCAACTCCCCTGACCTTAGCCCCATAGAAAATCTGTGGGGTATTGTGAAAAGGAAGATGCAGAATGCCAGAGCCAAAAACGCAGAAGAGTTGAAGGCCACTATCAGAGCAACCTGGGCTCTCATAACACCTGAGCAGTGCCAGAAACTCATCGACTCCATGCCACGCCGCATTAACGCAGTAATTGAGGCAAAAGGAGCTCCAACCAAGTATTGAGTATTGTACATGCTCATATTTTTCATTTTCATACTTTTCAGTTGGCCAACATTTCTAAAAATCCCTTTTTTGTATTAGCCTTAAGTAATATTCTAATTTTGTGACACACGGAATTTTGGATTTTCATTTGTTGCCACTTCAAATCATCAAAATTAAATGAAATAAACATTTGAATGCATCAGTCTGTGTGCAATGAATAAATATAATGTACAAGTTACACCTTTTGAATGCAATTACTGAAATAAATCAAGTTTTTCAAAATATTCTAATTTACTGGCTTTTACCTGTATATTTTGTATTAGTGGAAATAAAATAAAAAATACCCAAATCATACTTGTTTTTTAGTACTACTAATTTTGACGATAAAATGAAGCCTGTAAAATGTAAAGTGATGACTGTATCATTAGATTTCTGCTTCTGCTTAATAAAAGTTGTTTTGAAAAAAATTCTAAAAAAAAGAAAAAAAAAAAAAAAAATTATGATTTTCTCTTTTTTGAAAAATAAACATACAATTAGGTTATTGAAGGACAGCTAAATAATACAAAAATAAAGTAAAAGCAGCGATGGACGGGACCGACTTTGACGGCACATAAAATCCAAACCGGAGCAGTAATTAAAACTCTTTGGTCAACTTTTAATCAGAAGGGTTCAATCTCTCTCCTGTGCTAGTTTGAAGCCAAAACGACAAACGCGCTCAGAGGAGATAATGTTTGAAAAAAGGTGACCGTTTTTTACAAAACTTTTGTTTTGAAGGGGGAATTGCAAACTTCCTGTTGATTTTTGCTGGGGGTTATCAATGTATGAAATATAGGTCTAAGTGAGACCTACATGGAGGTTCTTGTTTCATGTCTCTAAGACATTCCTACTGGAAGTTACAGGCAGTTTTGTCTGAGTTTTCTTCCTTGGAGCAGTAGTGTCTGTCTTTTCTTCCTAGGGGGCGCTAGAGCGCAATTTTGAGTTTTGGGGTTGGGTTTTTTATTGGATCGCAATTTTTGCCAGTCCTGATGTGTGTGTCCAGTTTGGTGAGTTTTGAAGCATGTTAAGCGGTCAAATTACAGCTCAAAGAGGCAAAAGTGACTGTTTTTACTAAACTTTTGTTTAGAAGGGGGAATTGCCAACTTTCATGTTGATTTTTGCTGAAAGATGTCAATGTCAGACCTACTTAGAGGTTTTTGTTTCATGTCTCTACGACATTCCTACCGGAAGTTACAAACAGTTTTGTCTGTGTTTTTTCCTAGGGGGCGCTGGAGCGCAATTTTGAGTTTTGGGGTTTGGTTTTTTGATTAAGTCGCAATATTGTGTGTCAAATATGGTGAGTTTTGAAGCATGTTAAGGGGGTCAAATAACAGCTCAAAGAGGCGTGCGTACAAATTGTTGAGGATGCCGGCGTGATTTTCTTGCTTTTAAATAAATAAACCATTTAGTTTTTAAATGACAACTAAATAATAATAAAATAAAGCAAAATTACTCACACTTGTATCATTTCAGTCCACATACTAATACGCTAAAGGTTTTAAGTGCTGTGCGTGCGTACAAATTGTCGAGGATGTCGGCGTGATTTTCTTGCTTTTAAATAAATAAACAAACAATTAGTTTTTTTTAATGACAACTAAATGATACTAAAATAAAGTAAAATTACTCACACTTGTATCATTGCAAGCTGAAAGTAACACAAACAGATGATTTGGGGTACACTTTACTTGTTATACATTTCCGGATATTGTTTTTTTTATTAGTGAAATAAAACAAGTACCCAAATCATACCAAATGTTTTTGTATTATTAATTTTGACAATAAAATTAAGCGTGTAAAATGTAAAATGATGACTGTATATTTAGATGTTTGTTTCCAAATCTGACTAAGTCGTGATAAAATAATTTTCAAAAAAATACAGTCTTGATTTTCTTGTTTTTGAAAAATAAATGACAACTAAATAATACTAAAATAAAGTAAAATGACTCACACATGTACCATTTCATTCCACATATTAATACGCTAAAGGTTTTAAGTGCTGTGCGTGCGTACAAATTGTTGAGGATGTCGGCGGGATTTTTTTGTTTTTTAAATAAATAAATAATTTGTTTTTTAATGACAACTAAATAATACTAAAATAAAGTAAAATGACTCACACTTGTATCATTTCATTCCACATACTAATACGCTAAAGGTTTTAAGTGCTGTGCGTGCGTACAAATTGCTGAGGATGTCGGCGTGATTTTCTTGCTTTTAAATAAATAAATAATTTGTTTTTTAATGACGACTAAATAATACTAAAATAAAGTAAAATTGCTCACACTTGTATCATTTCATTCCACATACTAATACGCTAAAGGTTCTAAGTGCTGTGCGTGCGTACAAATTGCTGAGGATGTCGGCGTGATTTTCTTGCTTTAAATAAATAAGTATACAATTAGTTTTTAATGGAAACTAAATAATACTAAAATAAAGTAAAATTGCTCACACTTGTATCATTTCATTCCAGATACTAATACACTAAAGGTTTTAAGTGCTGTGCGTGCGTACAAATTGTCGAGGATGTCGGCGTGATTTTCTTGCTTTTAAATAAATAAGTAAACAATTTGTTTTTTAATGGCAACTAAATAATACTAAAATAAAGTAAAATTACTAAAACTTGTATCATTTCATTCCACATACTAATACGCTAAAGGTTTTAAGTGTTGTGCGTGCGTACAAATTGCTGAGGATGTCGGGGTGATTTTCTTGCTTTTAAATAAATAAACAATTTGGTTTTTAAATGACAACTAAATAATACTAAAATAAAGTAAAATTACTAAAACTTGTATAATTTCATTCCACATACTAATACACTAAAGGTTTTAAGTGATGTGCGTGCGTACAAATTGTCGAGGATGTCGGCGTGATTTTCTTGCTTTTTAAATAAATAAACAAACAATTTGGTTTTTAAAGTACAACTAAATAATAATAAAATAAAGCAAAATGACTCACACTTGTATCATTTCAGTCCACATACTAATACGCTAAAGGTTTTAAGTGATGTGCGTGCGTAAAAATTGTCGAGGATGCCGGCGTGATTTTCTTGCTTTTAAATAAATAAACAATTTGGTTTTTAAATGACAACTAAATAATACTAAAATAAAGTAAAATGACTAAAACTTGTATCATTTCAGTCCACATACTAATACGCTAAAGGTTTTAAGTGTTGTGCGTGCGTACAAATTGTTGAGGATGCAGGCGTGATTTTCTTGCTTTTAAATAAATAAGTAAACAATTTGTTTTTTAATGACAACTAAATAATACTAAAAAAAAAGGTAAAATTGCTCACACTTGTATCATTTCATTCCACATACTAATACACTAAAGGTTTTAAGTGCAGTGCGTGCGTACAAATTGTTGAGGATGTCGGCGTGATTTTCTTGTTTTAAATAAATAAGTAAATAATTAGTTTTTTAATGGCAACTAAATAATACTAAAATAAAGTAAAATTGCTCACACTTGTATCATTTCATTCCACATACTAATACGCTAAAGGTTTTAAGTGCTGTGCGTGCGTACAAATTGCTGAGGATGTCGGCGTGATTTTCTTGCTTTTAAATAAAGAAACAAACAGTTCGGTTTTTAAATGACAACTAAATAATAATAAAATAAAGCAAAATTACTCACACTTGTATCATTTCATCCCACATATTTATACGCTAAAGGTTTTAAGTGTTGTGCGTGCATACAAATTGTCGAGGATGTCGGCGTGATTTTCTTGCTTTTAAATAAATAAGTAAACAATTTGTTTTTTAATGGCAACTAAATAATACTAAAATAAAGTAAAATTACTAAAACTTGTATCATTTCATTCCACATACTAATACGCTAAAGGTTTTAAGTGTTGTGCCTGCGTACAATTTGTATAGGATGTCGGCGTGATTTTCTTGCTTTTAAATAAATAAGTAAACAATTAGTTTTTTAATGAAAACTAAATAATACTAAAAAAAAAAAAAGTAAAATTTCTCACACTTGTATCATTTCATTCCACATACTAATACACAACAGGTTTTAAGTGTTGTGCGTGTGTACAAATTGTCGAGGATGTCGGCGTGATTTTCTTGCTTTTAAATAAATAAACAAACAGTTAAGTTTTTAAATGACAACTAAATAATACTAAAATAAAGTAAAATTACTAAAACTTGTATCATTTCATTCCACATACTAATACGCTAAAGGTTTTAAGTGATGTGCGTGCGTACAAATTGTCGAGGATGTCGGCGTGATTTTCTTGCTTTTAAATAAATAAACAAACAGTTAGGTTTTTAAATGACAACTAAATAATAATAAAATAAAGCAAAATTACTCACATTTGTATCATTTCATTCCACATATTTATACGCTAAAGGTTTTAAGTGATGTGCGTGCGTACAAATTGTTGAGGATGTCGGCGTGATTTTCTTGCTTTTAAATAAATAAGTAAACAATTAGTTTTTTAATGAAAACTAAATAATACTAAAAAAAAAAAAAGTAAAATTTCTCACACTTGTATCATTTCATTCCACATACTAATACACAACAGGTTTTAAGTGTTGTGCGTGTGTACAAATTGTCGAGGATGCAGGCGTGATTTTCTTGCTTTTAAATAAATAAACAAACAGTTAAGTTTTTAAATGACAACTAAATAATACTAAAATAAAGTAAAATTACTAAAACTTGTATCATTTCATTCCACATACTAATACGCTAAAGGTTTTAAGTGATGTGCGTGCGTACAAATTGTCGAGGATGTCGGCGTGATTTTCTTGCTTTTAAATAAATAAACAAACAGTTAGGTTTTTAAATGACAACTAAATAATAATAAAATAAAGCAAAATTACTCACACTTGTATCATTTCATTCCACATATTTATACGCTAAAGGTTTTAAGTGATGTGCGTGCGTACAAATTGTTGAGGATGTCGGCGTGATTTTCTTGCTTTTAAATAAATAAACAAACAGGATTTTAAATGACAACTAAATAATAATAAAATAAAACAAAATTACTCACACTTGTATCATTTCATTACACATATTTATACGCTAAAGGTTTTAAGTGCTGTGCGTGCGTACAAATTGCTGAGGATGTCGGCGTGATTTTCTTGCTTTTAAATAAATAAACAATTTGGTTTTTAAATGACAACTAAATAATACTAAAATAAAGTAAAATGACTCACACTTGTATCATTTCATTCCACATACTAATACTCTAAAGGTTTTAAGTGCTGTGCGTGCGTACAAATTGTTGAGGATGTTGGCGTGATTTTCTTGCTTTTAAATAAATAAGTAAACAATTACTTTTTTAATGGCAACTAAATAATACTAAAATAAAGTAAAATTTCTCACACTTGTATCATTTTCATTCCACATACTAATACGCTAAAGGTTTTAAGTGCTGTGCGTGCGTACAAATTGCTGAGTATGTCGGGGTGATTTTCTTCCTTTTAAATAAATAAACAATTTGGTTTTTAAATGATAACTAAATAATACTAAAATAAATTAAAATTACTAAAACTTGTATCATTTCATTCCACATACTAATACGTTAAAGGTTTTAAGTGCTGTGCGTGCGTACACATTGTCGAGGATGTCGGCGTGATTTTCTTGCTTTTAAATAAAGAAACAAACAGTTCGGTTTTTAAATGAAAACTAAATAATAATAAAATAAAGTAAAATTGCTCACACTTGTATCATTTCATTCCACATACTAATACGCTAAAGGTTTTAAGTGTTGTGCGTGCGTACAAATTGTCGAGGATGTCGGCGTGATTTTCTTGCTTTTAAATAAAGAAACAAACAGTTCGGTTTTTAAATGACAACTAAATAATAATAAAATATAACAAAACGACTCACACTTGTATCATTTCATTCCACATACTAATACGCTAAAGGTTTTAAGTGCTGTGTACATTGTCGAGGATGTCGGCGTGATTTTCTTGCTTTAAATAAATAAGTAAACAATTAGTTTTTAATGGCAACTAAATAATACTAAAATAAAGTAAAATTTCTCACACTTGTATCATTTCATTCCACATACTAATACACTAAAGGTTTTAAGTGCTGTGCGTGCGTACAAATTGCTGAGGATGTCGGGGTGATTTTCTTGCTTTTAAATAAATAAACAATTTGGTTTTTAAATGACAACTAAATAATACTAAAATAAAGTAAAATTACTAAAACTTGTATCATTTCATTCCACATACTAATACGCTAAAGGTTTTAAGTGCTGTGCGTGCGTACAAATTGCTGAGTATGTCGGCGTGATTTTCTTGCTTTTTAAATAAATAAACAAACAATTTGGTTTTTAAAGTACAACTAAATACTAATAAAATAAAGCAAAATGACTCACACTTGTATCATTTCAGTCCACATACTAATACGCTAAAGGTTTTAAGTGATGTGCGTGCGTAAAAATTGTCGAGGATGTCGGCGTGATTTTCTTGCTTTTAAATAAATAAACAATTTGGTTTTTAAATGACAACTAAATAATACTAAAATAAAGTAAAATGACTAAAACTTGTATCATTTCAGTCCACATACTAATACGCTAAAGGTTTTAAGTGTTGTGCGTGCGTACAAATTGTTGAGGATGCAGGCGTGATTTTCTTGCTTTTAAATAAATAAGTAAACAATTTGTTTTTTAATGACAACTAAATAATACTAAAAAAAAAGGTAAAATTGCTCACACTTGTATCATTTCATTCCACATACTAATACACTAAAGGTTTTAAGTGCAGTGCGTGCGTACAAATTGTTGAGGATGTCGGCGTGATTTTCTTGTTTTAAATAAATAAGTAAATAATTAGTTTTTTAATGGCAACTAAATAATACTAAAATAAAGTAAAATTGCTCACACTTGTATCATTTCATTCCACATACTAATACGCTAAAGGTTTTAAGTGCTGTGCGTGCGTACAAATTGCTGAGGATGTCGGCGTGATTTTCTTGCTTTTAAATAAAAAAGTAAAAAATTAGTTTTTTAATGGCAACTAAATAATACTAAAATAAAGTAAAATTGCTCACACTTGTATCATTTCATTCCACATACTAATACTCTAAAGGTTTTAAGTGTTGTGCGTGCGTACAAATTGTCGAGGATGTCGGCGTGATTTTCTTGCTTTTAAATAAAAAAGTAAACAATTAGTTTTTTTATGGCAACTAAATAATACTAAAATAAAGTAAAATAGCTCACACTTGTATCATTTCATTCCACATACTAATACACTAAAGGTTTTAAGTGCTGTGCGTGCGTACAAATGGCTGAGGATGTCAGCGTGATTTTCTTGCTTTTTTAAATAAATAAATAAATAATTAGTTTTTTATTGACGACTAAATAATACTAAAATAAATTAAATTTGCTCACACGTGTATCATTTCATTCCACATACTAATACGCTGAAGGTTTTAAGTGTTGTGCGTGCGTACAAATTGTTGAGGATGTCGGCGTGATTTTCTTGCTTTTAAATAAATAAGTAAACAATTACTTTTTTAATGGCAACTAAATAATACTAAAATAAAGTAAAATTTCTCACACTTGTATCATTTCATTCCACATACTAATACGCTAAAGGTTTTAAGTGCTGTGCGTGCGTACAAATTGCTGAGGATGTCGGGGTGATTTTCTTGCTTTTAAATAAATAAGTAAACAATTACTTTTTTAATGACAACTAAATAATACTAAAATAAAGTAAAATTGCTCACACTTGTATCATTTCATTCCACATAATAATACACTAAAGGTTTTAAGTGTTGTGCGTGCGTACAAATTGCTGAGGATGTCGGCCTGATTTTCTTGCTTTTAAATAAAGAAACAAACAGTTCGGTTTTTAAATGACAACTAAATAATAATAAAATAAAGCAAAATTACTCACACTTGTATCATTTCATTCCACATATTTATACGCTAAAGGTTTTAAGTGCTGTGCGTGCGTACACATTGTCAAGGATGTCGGCGTGATTTTCTTGCTTTTAAATAAATAAACAATTTGATTTTTAAATGACAACTAAATAATACTAAAATAAAGTAAAATTACTAAAACTTGTATAATTTCAGTCCACATACTAATACGCTAAAGGTTTTAAGTGCTGTGCGTGCGTACAAATTGCTGAGGATGTCGGCGTGATTTTCTTGCTTTTAAATAAATAAACAATTTGGTTTTTAAATGACGACTAAATAATACTAAAATAAAGTAAAATGACTCACACTTGTATCATTTCATTCCACATACTAATACGCTAAAGGTTTTAAGTGATGTGCGTGCGTACAAATTGTCGAGGATGTCGGCGTGATTTTCTTGCTTTTAAATAAATAAACAGTTAGGTTTTTAAATGACAACTAAATAATAATAAAATAAAGCAAAGTGACTCACACTTGTATCATTTCATTCCACATATTTATACGCTAAAGGTTTTAAGTGCTGTGCGTGCGTACACATTGTCGAGGATGTCGGCGTGATTTTCTTGCTTTTAAATAAATAAACAAACAGTTGTTTTTTTAAAGGACAGCAACAATATTTCAAGCATATTTTTGTAGCCATAAATGTTTATTTAGCAAAATCAAAACCCATCTGCATCCTGGTTGAGGACCAACATGAGGACAGCACACACATCTGGGGGACAGCAAGGACCGGTTTTGATCGATCGTCTGTCGGCTTTTATCTGGAGAGTTAGCACGGGGGGGCTAACTTGGTTGACAAGGACCAGAGAATCGATGGCGGAGTCGTTTCCTTGCCCAGGTGCCTGCAGATCAAGACGGGTTGTCACTCGCTATTGACACCTGGACAAATTAGGACAAATCCCCCCGTCGATGCGCTCGTCCATCGTTATTGACCGTGTCTTTTTGCCTCTACATGGGAGACTAACCTTCCTTTTACTACTTGCAAACACAAATCCATGATTAATCTCGTTTTTTTTTTTGACATCCTTTAAGAAAATCTTATTCAAAGTCGCCGAAAGTGAACCGCTGCAAAAAAAACCCCGACTAAATAAACTAAGAAACGACGTGAACTTTAGACGTCTTTACAAACTGAGAGTCAAAGTTAACCATTAAAAATAAAAACACTCAATAAAACTAAAATAAAGAAAAATTATTCATCCTTTGCTTTGATAGCATGCTGAGCTTTATGTGACATTTTCAAGCTGGGAGGAAGATAACAGACGTTAATTACAGCAAAATAAAACCTAAATAAAGTCAAATGAATCACCATGTAGGTAATAAACATACTTTTCTAAATAAAGGGGACCACAAAAAATTTCATTATTGTCTTTATCTGAACAAAAAATCTGTTTATTATTGTCATTTAGTCCTTAAATAAAATAGTGAACATACTAGACAACTTGTGTTTTAGTAGTAAGTAAACAAACAAAGACTCCTAATTAGTCTATGCAGTATAATATTGTGTCATTTATACACCTATTATTTTGTACACATTATAAAGGACAAACTGTAAAAATGTTTCATAATGTCCACAACGTTCACACGTAGCCACAATTTTGCTTTTTTTTTTTTTTTTTGCACCATGACTAGGGAAGGTTGTTTGGATTGTGTCTAGGGTTGTCCCGATACCAATAGTTTGGTACCAGTGCAAGTACCAAAATGTACTTTGATGCTTTTCGATACTTTTCTAAATAAAGGGTACCACAAAAAAAATTCATTATTGTCTTTATTGTAACAAAAAATGTTAGTGTACATGAAACATATGTTTATTATTGTCATTTAGTCCTTAAATAAAATAGTGAACATACTAGACAACTTGTCTTTTAGTAGTAAGTAAACAAACAAAGACTCCTAATTAGTCTATGCAGTAACATATTGTGTCATTTATACACCTATTATTTTGTACACATTATAAAGGACAAACTGTAAAAATGTTTCATAATGTCCACAACGTTCACACGTAGCCACAATTTTGCTTTTTTTTTTTTTTTTGCACCATGACTAGGGAAGGTTGTTTGGATTGTGTCTAGGGTTGTCCCGATACCAATAGTTTGCTACCAGTACGGGTACCAAATTTTTTCCGATACTTTCGATGCTTTTCGATACTTTTCTAAATAAAGGGTACCACAAAAAAAAATCATTATTGTCTTTATTGTAACAACAAATGTTAGTGTACATGAAATATATGTTTATTATTGTCATTTAGTCCTTAAATAAAATAGTGAACATACTAGACAACTTGTTTTTTAGTAGTAAGTAAACAAACAAAGACTCCTAATTAGTCTTTGCAGTAACATATTGTGTCATTTATACCTATTATTTTGTACACATTATGAGAGACAAACTGTAAAAATGTTTCATAATATCCACAACATTCACACGTAGCCACAATTTTGCATTTTGCAATTTTTTTTGCAACATGACTAGGGAAGGTTGTTTGGATTGTGTCTAGGGTTGTCTCGATACCAATAGTTTGCTACCAGTACGGGTACCAAATTTTTTCCGATACTTTCGATGCTTTTCGATACTTTTCTAAATAAAGGGTACCACAAAAAAAAATCATTATTGTCTTTATTGTAACAAAAAATGTTAGTGTACATGAAATATATGTTTATTATTGTCATTTAGTCCTTAAATAAAATAGTGAACATACTAGACAACTTGTCTTTTAGTAGTAAGTAAACAAGCAAAGACTCCTAATTAGTCTATGCAGTAACATATCGTGTCATTTATACACCTATTATTTTGTACACATTATAAAGGACAAACTGTAAAAATGTTTCATAATATCCACAACGTTCACACGTAGCCACAACTTTGCATTTTGCGTTTTTTTTTTTGCAACATGACTAGGGAAGGTTGTTTGGATTGTGTCTAGGGTTGTCCCGATACCAATAGTTTGCTACCAGTACGGGTACCAAATTTTTTCCGATACTTTCGATGCTTTTCGATACTTTTCTAAATAAAGGGTACCACATTTTTTTATTATTGTCTTTATTGTAGATGAAACATATGTTTATTATTGTCATTTAGTCCTTAAATAAAATAGTGAACATACTAGACAACTTGTCTTTTAGTAGTAAGTAAACAAACAAAGACTCCTAATTAGTCTATGCAGTATAATATTGTGTCATTTATACACCTATTATTTTGTACACAGTATAAAGGACAAACTGTAAAAATGTTTCATAATGTCCACAACGTTCACACATAGCCACAATTTTGCATTTTGCCATTTTTTTTTGCAACATGACAAGGGAAGGTTGTTTGGATTGTGTCTAGGGTTGTCCCGATACCAATAGTTTGCTACCAGTACCGGTACCAAATTTTTTTCCGATACTTTCGATGCTTTTCGATACTTTTCTAAATAAAGGGGACCACACAAAAATGTAATTATTGTCTTTATTGTGACAAAAAATGTTAGTGTGGATGAAACATATGTTTATTATTGTCATTTAGTCCTTAAATAAAATAGTGAACATACTAGACAACTTTTTTTTAGCAGAAAGTAAACAAAAAAAAAGACTCCTAATTAGTCTATGCAGTAACATATTGTGTCATTTATACACCTATTATTTTGTACACATTATAAAGGACAAACTGTAAAAATGTTTCATTATGTCCACAACGTTCACACGTAGCCACAACTTTGCATTTTGCAATTTTTTTTGCAACATGACAAGGGAAGGTTGTTCGGATTGTGTCTAGGGTTGTCCCGATACCAATAGTTTGCTACCAGTGCAAGTACCAAAATTTTTTCCGATATTTTTGATGCTTTTCGATACTTTTCTAAATAAAGGGGACCACACAAAAATGTCATTATTGTCTTTATTTAAACAAAACATGTTAGTGTAGATGAAACATATGTTTATTATTGTCATTTAGTCCTTAAATAAAATAGTGAACATACTAGACAACTTGTCTTTTAGTAGTAAGTAAACAAACAAAGACTCCTAATTAGTCTATGCAGTAACATATTGTGTCATTTATACACCTATTATTTTGTACACAGTATAAAGGACAAACTGTAAAAATGTTTCATAATATCCACAACGTTCACACATAGCCACAATTTTGCATTTTTTTTTTTGCACCATGACTAGGGAAGGTTGTTTGGATTGTGTCTAGGGTTGTCCCGATACCAATAGTTTGGTACCAGTGCAAGTACCAAAATGTATTTCGATGTTTTTCGATACTTTTCTAAATAAAGGGTACCACAAAAAAAATTCATTATTGTCTTTATTGTAGCAAAAAATTTTAGTGTACATGAAATATATGTTTATTATTGTCATTTAGTCCTTAAATAAAATAGTGAACATACTAGACAACTTGTCTTTTAGTAGTAAGTAAACAAACAAAGACTCCTAATTAGTCTATGCAGTAACATATTGTGTCATTTATACACCTATTATTTTGTACACAGTATAAAGGACAAACTGTAAAAATGTTTCATAATGTCCACAACGTTCACACGTAGCCACAATTTTGCATTTTGCCTTTTTTTTTTGCAACATGACTAGGGAAGGTTGTTTGGATTGTGTCTAGGGTTGTCCCGATACCAATAGTTTGGTACCAGTGCAAGTACCAAATTTGTTTCCGATATTTTCGATGCTTTTCGATACTTTTCTAAATAAAGGGGACCACACAAAAATGTCATTATTGTCTTTATTTAAACAAAACATGTTAGTGTACATGAAATATATGTTTATTATTGTCATTTAGTCCTTAAAAAAAATAGTGAACATACTAGACAACTTGTCTTTTAGTAGTAAGTAAACAAACAAAGACTCCTAATTAGTCTATGCAGTAACATATTGTGTCATTTATACACCTATTATTTTGTACACATTATGAGGGACAAACTGTAAAAATTTATTATTAATCCACTTGTTCATTTACTGTTAATATCTGCTTACTTTCTGTTTTAACATGTTCTATCTACACGTCTGTTAAAATGTAATAATCACGTTGTATAGCAACGTGTGTTGTCGTTGTCATGTAGTGTGCAACGTAGTTGTATAGCAATGTGTTGTCATGTAGTGTGTGTCTGGGCGGATGATGAGGTGTGTGTCTGGGTGTGTAGTTATTTGACTACCAGCGCTGACCCCCAGGCGGTATGTCTGAACCAAACCCCCCCCCAGTCCCCCTCACCCCACCCCGTCATGCACACACTACACCATTATCCCCCCCCCCCCCACACACACTGTCTTGCACCGTGTGACATAATAAGAGTTAATGAGGGAAAGGATACCTGACGCTCAGACGCTCTGACACCCGCGTCTCCTCCGTGTGTGTCTGTCTGTCTGTGTGTGTGTGTGTTGCCTGGTTACACAATAGTCCGTTGTAAGGCGACAATGCAATTATAATTTAGTATTGATTTTTTTTCTTTTTTTTTCTTAAACCTACTGAGAGACAGTCTGACAATAGTGGGTCATCCCTTGTGATGTCATTGGTTAAATCAGCTTGACCTTTGACCCCAGCTACCACTATTATTTTTTTTATTTAGGTACGTATTGTCAGGTACAACCTTACGTTTTCACTCTAACCTATGGGACTACGGCCATTATTTCTGAAACATCAATTCTAATAAATACTATATTTAAAAAATATTGTGATTTTTTTTTTTTTTTTTGTATTAAAATAATTTTCCCCCATATTATAATTGTTATTTATAGTTATGATAGTACAAAATAATTATAAACAATTATTTTATCAAATATACTACAAATAGTATTTATATCTAATACAATAATAATATTATAATACAATTACTAGCACAAATAATAATGTTATTTTTTCATAATAATCATGATAAAATACTATTTTACTAATGTTATCTTGATAAACAATGTCACCTTTTTTCCCCCCGTTCTAACCTATGGGACTACGGCCATTTTTTCTGAAACATCAATTCTAATAAATACTATATTTAAAAAATATTGTGATTTAAAAAAAAAAAAAAATTGTAATAAAATAATTTTTCCCCACATTATAATTGTTATTTATAGTTATGATAGTACAAAATAATTATAAACAATTATTTTATCAAATATATTACAAATAGTATTTATAACTAATACAATAATAATACAATAATAATATTATAATACAATTACTAGCACAAATAATAATGTTATTTTTTCATAATAATCATGATAAAATACTATTTTACTAATGTTATCTTGATAAACAATGTCACCTTTTTTTCCCCCGTTCTAACCTATGGGACTACAGCCATTATTTCTGAAACATCAATTCTAATAAATACTATATTTAAAAAATGTTGTGATTTTTTTTTTTTTTTTTTTTATTAAAATAATTTTTCCCCATATTATAATTGTTATTTATAGTTATGATAGTACAAAATAATTATAAACAATTATTTTATCAAATATACTACAAATAGTATTTATATCTAATACAATAATAATACAATAATAATATTATAATACAATTACTAGCACAAATAATGTTATTTTTTCATAATAATCATGATAAAATACTATTTTACTAATACTATCTTGATAAACCATGTCACCTTTTTTTCCCCCGTTCTAACCTATGGGTCTACGGCCATTATTTCTGAAACATAAATTCTTATAAATACTATATTTAAATATATATATATATATATATATATATATATATATCATTTTTTTGTATTAAAATAATTTTACCCATATTATAATTATCAATGTTGTTGTTATTATAATTAAAAACTATAACAATGCTACTTATACAAATAGTTATGATAGTACAAAATAAGTATAAACAATGTTTGTCCCATTATTGTTGCAAAATATACTACAAATAGTATTTATAACTAAGACAATAATAATACAATAATAATAATAATATTATAATACAATTACTAGCACAAATAATAATTCTATTATTTCATAATAATAATGATGAAATACTATAACCCTAACCCTATTATATCATGACAAACAATATTACCTTATTTTTTTTCCGTTCTAACCTATGGTACTACGACCATTATTTCTGAAACATCAATTCTAAAAAATATTATATTTAAATATATATATATATATATATATATATATATATATATATATATATATATATATATATATATATATATATTTTATTTTTTTTTTTTATTTTTTTTTTTTTATTAAAATAATTTTCCCCATATTATAATTGTCAATGTTGTTATTATAATTAAAAACTATAACATTGCTACTTATACTAAAAGTTATGATAGTACAAAATAAGTATAAACAATTTTTGTCCCATTATTGTTGCAGAATACACTACAAATAGTATTTATAACGAATACAGCAACAATAATAATAATAATATTATTACTAGCACAAATAATAATGGTATTCTTCCATAATAATAATGATAAAATACTATTTTACAAATTTTATCTTGATAAACAATATTACCTTATTTTTTTCACTCTAACCTCTGGGGCTACGCCCATTATTTCTTAAACATCAATTCTAATAAATACTATATTTAAAACATAATAATTTTATATATATATATATATATATATATATATATATATATATATATATATATATATATATTTTGTTTTAAAATAATTTTCCCCATATTATAATTATCAATGTTGTTGTTATTATAACTAAAGACTATAGCAATGCTACTTATACTAATAGATATGATAGTGCAAAATAAGTATAAACAATTTTGTCCCATTATTGTTGCAACATACACTACAAATAGTATTTATAACTAATACAATAATAATAATAATAATATAATACAATTACTAGCACAAATAATAATGTTATTCTTTCATAATAATATGATAAAATACTATTTTACTAATATTATCTTGACAAACAATATCACCTTATTTTTTTCATTCTAACCTATGGGACTATGGCCATTATTTCTGAAACATCAATTCTAATAAATACTATATTTATATATATATATATATATATATATATATATATATATAACAATGCTACTTATACTAATAGTTATGATAATACAAAATAAGTATAAACAATTTGTGTCCCATTATTGTTGCAAAATACACTAAAAAATAGTATTTATAACTAATACAACAACAATAATAATAATATAATATTATAATACAACTACTAGTAATAACAATGATAAAATAATATTTTACTAACATTATGTTGATAGTCAATATTACGATTACTTACCTTCCCGCATTTTTCCAAAAATAATAACAAATATCGATAAATAATGACAACATTTTTTAATTAATAGACATATTATTAGGTCACAAGTACAATTCATTGCCTTGCTTCAAAAAATAGGTCAAGTTGTGTCAGTTAATGCTACTAATTCCTGGAAGTAATTCCAAAAGTTATTTTTCCACATTGCCAACACTTGAGAAGTGGCTTCATTTCATCTCTTTTACTGATAACAAATAAATACGGCGTATTTTTAGCACATGCAAAAAAACAAAAACAAAAAAAAACCTCTGCGTTTGTTCACGGTATCGTCCTTTTTTTCTCTCGGTGTTGCGTTTTTTTTGGTGTTGTGTGCGTGTCAACAATTAGGAGTCTGTCACTTACCTTCCCTTCCGACTATTTAATAGCAGACTATCTGCACGCACACGACGTGTCTGGCATCCATTGTGGGGCTAATGGCGGCGTTTCACTGCTCCCAGTTTTAGGCTTTAATTGCCGTAATTATTTACATGCCTAATTAGAGCCAAGAGTCTGACAGACAGGAGCAGTGGAAGGGGGGGGGGGATGGCGAGGCCTCAGTGTTGACACGTGTGGTCATGTCTCCTGATAATCTTATAGTCGTATTGTTGTATTTGTGTCTCGTCAATGTAGTGTAATATAGTCATTATAGTGGCAGTTCATAGTGTAGTGCAGGGGTGGCAAACTCCTTTTCATTGAGGGCCACATCGCAGTTATGAGCTGATTTTAACAGTGGATAATATATGAACATACACTATGTATAATAATAATAATAATAGATTGTATTTGTAAAAAGCACTTTAAATTGAGTTAAACAACCTCAAAGTGCTACAGTGTATTACAGCATCCTCAGGGACTCATCCCACCCAGGTCACCACTGGCTTGAACTCTTGCCCTCAGGGAGGCGCTATAAGACCATCAAAGCAAGGACGAATAGACTGAAAAACAGTTTCTATCCTAGAGCTGTTATATCCCTAAACGCTGCATTTACCTGAACACTCACCATTTTATTACTTGCTTACCTCTGATAGAGATCTACTGTGCAATATGTTTTTTTTAACATTTTATTATGTTTTTAAATTTTAAATTGTTTTATTATTGTTGTTGTCTTAAGACTATTTTATGTAGGTTTGTTTTAAAAGCACTGAGCTGGATTGCTGTCCAATTTTGTTGTTTTGCAACATACACTACAAATAGTATTTATAACTAATACAATAATAATAATAATATAATACAATTACTAGCACAAATAATAATGTTATTCTTTCATAATAATATGATAAAATACAATTTTACTAATATTATCTTGACAAACAATATCACCTTATTTTTTTCATTCTAACCTATGGGACTATGGCCATTATTTCTGAAACATCAATTCTAATAAATACTATATTTAAATATAAAAAAAAATAAAAAATAAAAAAAATATATATATATATATAACAATGCTACTTATACTAATAGTTATGATAATACAAAATAAGTATAAACAATTTGTGTCCCATTATTGTTGCAAAATACACTAACAAATAGTATTTATAACTAATACAACAACAATAATAATATAATATTATAATCAAAATAAAGGTATTCTGATTCTGATTCTGTATTAAAAAAAATTAAATAAAAATAAGATAATAAAAAATAAAAATAAAATAAAAACTAGAACAGCCAAATAGCTAAAACTAGTATGCATATATCAAAAAAAAAAAAAAAAAAAGGCTTTTTTAAAAAGAAGGGTTTTTAAGCCTTTTTTAAAAGCATCCACAGTCTGTGGTGCCCTCAGGTGGTCAGGGAGAGCGTTCCACAGACTGGGAGCGGCGGAGCAGAAAACCTGGTTTCCTGTTGTTCGTAGCTTTGTCCTCGGAGGTTGGAGGAGGTTAGCCTGTCCGGAGCGGAGGTGTCGTGTGGAGGATTTGGGGGTGAGTAGTTCTTTGAGGTAGAGGGGGGGCACAATCCTGAGTGAAACAGGAAGCCAGTGAAGGGATATATATATATATATATATATATATGTTTATAGGAATTTCCCCACCATTCTTCCACTGATGTTGGTGGAGAAATTAGTCTCCGTTCTAATTCATCCCAAAGGTGTTCTATCCTGTTCAGGTCAGGACTCTGTGCAGGCCAGTCAAGTTCATCCACACCAGACTCCTGTCATCCATGTCTTTATTAACCTTGCTTTCTGCACTGGCGCACAGTCATGTTGGAAGAGGAAGGGGGCCCCGCTTCCAAACTGTTCCCACAAGGTTGGGAGCATGGAATGGTCCAAAGGGTGTTGGTATCCTGGAGCATTCAACATTCATTTCACTGGAACTAAGGGGCCAAAAACAACCCCACACCATAATTCCTCCTCCCCCAAATTTCACACTCTGCACAATACAGTCCGAAATGTAGCGTTCTACTGGCAACCTCCAAACCCAGATGGAAAAGTGTGATTCATCAGTCCAGAGAAGGCGTCTCCACTGCTCTAGAGTCCAGTGGCGATGTCCTTTACACCACTGCATCCCACGCTTTGCATTGGACTTGGTGATGCATGGCTTAGATGCAGCTGCACAGCCATGGAAACCCATTCCACGAGTTGCTGTTGTTCCCAAACTCTTCCATTTGTTGCACAGGTGGCATCCTGTGACAGTTCCACGCTGGAAATCACTGAAAGCGGCCCATTCTTTCACAAATGTTCGTAGAAACAGTCTCCATGCCTAAGTGCTTGATTTGATACACCGGGCCAAGGACACCTGATTCTCATCATTTGGATGGGTGGCCAAATACTTTTGGCAATATAGTGTACATTAACAATATATTTTTTTTTACATAAGCTGCAAAAAAATATTAAAATGTTACTTTAAAAACTGGCAGTCACCGGAATTTTTTACAGGTTTTCTACAGCATATAAAATATGGAATAATAATAACAACACCACAGTTTTTGGTGGTAAAATTCAAGCAACAGAGCTGCCAGTTTTTGTGTTTTTTTTACTGTAAAATGTTGTTGTTTTAAGGTTGTTTTTTTAACGTTTTAGTGTCTTACTGTATATGGGGAAAAAAAACAGTACCAAAGTTAATTTTACGGTGAAATTTAACCGTAAAATCTATTGTCAATTTCACAGTCTACAATTTGATTGATCATTTGTTTTGAAATCATTTAAGTACAGTATTTATCTTTATTTTAAAAAAAAATATATTTTTGCAATACATGATAATGTAATATTTAGATTTTGATAATAATTCAATTTTAAAATATATGCAATTGCATGCAGTACATTATATTATGTATAAATCTATTATATACAATATATTTAGTAAGAAAAGATTAAGCATTTTATTAACGCGTATTATTTCCAGGCTTTTGCGGGCCACATAAAATAATGTGGCGGGCCAGATTTGGCCCCCGGGTCTTAAGTTTGACAGCTATGTGCATTTTTTGGAAAATGACTTTTACAAAATTATAGTCACTAAATTAGTTGGTAACGGAATGACTCGTTGATACATGAAAATAATTGCTAGGGAAGGAAAATATGGCATTAAATATCTGGCATATGCAGTTGAAAGACGTTTCATGAAAGCTGAGTGTGTGCCTTTAAAAAGGTGGTGCCTGTTGCCAAGCGAGGTGTGATGCCAGACAGAGCAGCATGAGCTCAGCTGTAATACCAAAATGTATTTTGATACTTTTCGATACTTTTCTAAATAAAGGGCACCACAAAAATGTAATTATTGTCTTTATTTGAACTAAAAATCTTAGGGTACATGAAACACAACCTACTCAGTGGCTAGAGTGTCCGCCCTGAGATCGGTAGGTTGTGAGTTCAAACCCCGGCCGAGTCAGACCAAAGACTATAAAAATGGGAGCCATTACCTCCCTGCTTGGCACTCAGCATCAAGGGTTGGAATTGGGGGTTAAATCACCAAAAGTGATTCCCGGGCGCGGCCACCGCTGCTGCTCACTGCTCCCCTCACCTCCCAGGGGGTGAATAAGGGGATGGGTCAAATGCAGAGGACAGATTTCACCACACCGAGTGTGTGTGTGTGACTATCATTGATACTTTAACTTATGTTTATTATTGTAATTACAGTTTGTCCCTCATAATGTAGACAAAATAAGAGGTAGATAAATGACACAATATGTTATTGTGTAGATGAAGCATATGTTTATTATTGTCATTTAGTCCTTAAATAAAATAGTGAACATACTAGACAACTTGTCTTTTAGTAGTAAGTAAACAAACAAAGACTCCTAA
This sequence comes from Nerophis lumbriciformis, assembly GCF_033978685.3. NCBI lineage: Eukaryota > Metazoa > Chordata > Actinopteri > Syngnathiformes > Syngnathidae > Nerophis > Nerophis lumbriciformis. Next base: position 74,458,947 of record NC_084548.2, read on the forward strand.
TTAGTCTATGCAGTAACATATTGTGTCATTTATACACCTATTATTTTGTACACATAAAGGACAAACTGTAAAAATGTTTCATTATATCTACGACGTTCACACGTATCCAAAATTTGGCATTTTGCTTCTTTTTTTTTTGCACCATGACTAGGGAAGGTTGTTTGGATTGTGTCTAGGGTTGTCCCGATACCAATAGTTTGGTACCAGTACGGGTACCAACATTTATTTTGATACTTTAGATGCTTTCCGATACTTTTCTAAATAAAGGGGACCACAAAAAATGTCATTATTGTCTTTATTGTAACAAAAAAAATGTTAATGTAGATGAAACATATGTTTATTATTGTCATTTAGTCCTTAAATAAAATAGTGAACATACTAGACAACTTGTCTTTTAGTAGTAAGTAAACAAACAAAGACTCCTAATTAGTCTATGCAGTAACATATTGTGTCATTTATACACCTATTATTTTGTACACATTATGAGGGACAAGCTGTAAAAAATTGATTATTAATCTACTTGTTCATTTACTGTTAATATCTGCTTATTTTCTGTTTCAACATGTTCTATCTACACTTCTGTTAAAATGTAATAATCACTTATTCTTCTCTTCTTTGATACTTGACATTAGTTTTGGATGATACCACACATTTAGGTATGGATGTGATACCAAGTAGTTACAGGATCATACATTGGTCATATTCAAAGTCCTCATGTGTCCAGGGACATATTTACTGACTTTATAAACATAATATGATGTTTTTAAAACGAAAAAATATTTTGTGATGCTAAAAAATATCAATGTAATCATAGTAGTATCGATTAGATACTTGGTATCATTACAGTGGATGTCAGGTGTAGATCCACCCATGGCATTTGTTTACATTGTGACGGCGGTGAGCTATTGTATCCTCCTACGGTGTGTAGTGAAGCATGTTTAGCTATTCCTCCTCCTCCAGTGATAATAATACTTGTAAGAAACTACTATAGTATACTATACTAGTACCACTATACCGTACAACCCTAGTATATAGAGTACTGTCTTGGTGTGGA
>NC_084548.2:74465000-74537500 GCF_033978685.3 Nerophis lumbriciformis
AGGAAAATAAATGTATTGAGAAAAAAATAATAATAATAAAATAAATAAATAAAAACACTATGTGAGCTTCTGGATGCCCTGGTAGTAAACGTCTTTTTACACGTGTATGTGAATTACCAGATTGGCTGTAGTTTGACCCTGGACCAGATCATACTGTTTTGGAAAAGGAAGAAAATTGAATTTTTATTATTTTCTTTTTTTTGGGTAAATAAATGCGCAAATAATAAAAGAAACAAAATAGTGATGACAACCATAGAACAGGAAAATGCTTTTTTTTTTTTTAAAGATATTGTCTCCATTTTCACTATTTTTAATGGGAAATATTTGGTAACAAACAGTGAAAAGGTGATGACAACCATAGAACAGGAAAATAAATGTATTGAGAAAAAACCCCCAAAACAAACAAACAAAAACAAATAAAAACACTATGTGAGTTTCTGGTTACCCTGGTAGTAAACGTCTTTTTACACGTGTATGTGAATTACCAGATTGGCTGTAGTTTGACCCTGGACCAGATCATACTGTTTTGGAAAAAGAATAAAATTTAATTTTTATTATTTTCTTTTTTTTGGGTAAATAAATGCGCAAATAATAAAAGAAACAAAATAGTGATGACAACCATAGAACAGGAAAATCTTTGTTTTTTTAGACATTGTCTCCATTTTCACTATTTTTAATGGTAAATATTTAATAACAAACAGTGAAAAGGTGATGACAACCATAGAACAGGAAGATAAATGTATTGAGAAAAAAAAAAAAAAAAATAAACAAACAAACAAAAACAAATAAAAACACTATGTGAGTTTCTGGATGCCCTGGTACTAAACGTCTTTATACACGTGTATGTGAATTACCAGATTGCCTGTAGTTTGACCCTGGACCAGATCATACTGTTTTGGAAAAGAAAGAAAATGGACATTTTGTTTTTTTTTTGGTAAATAAATGTAAAATAATGAAAATTGAGACAATGTCTAAAAAAGATATATTTTCCTGTTCTATGGTTGTCATCACTATTTTGTTTATTTTAATATTTGCGCATTTATTTACCAAAAAAATAAAATAAAAAGTAAATTTTCTTCCTTTTCCAAAACAGTATGATCTGGTCCAGGGTCAAACTACAGCCAATCTGGTAATTCACATACACGTGTAAAAAGACGTTTATGACTCAGGCATCCAGAAAGGGCTTTTTTCTCCCCCCTAAATACATTTCCTTTCCTGTTCTATGGTTGTCATCACCTTTTCACCGTTTGTCATCAAATATTTCCCATTAAAAATAATGAAAATTGAGACTAAAAAAATGTATTTTCCTGTTCTATGGTTGTCATCACTATTTTGTTTCTTTTATTATTTGCGCATTTATTTATCCAAGGACTAAATGACAATAATAAACATATGTTTCATGTACACTAACATTTTTTTGTTGAAATAAAGACAATAATGACATTTGTTGTGGTCCCCTTTATTTAGAAAAGTATCGGAAAGCATCGAAAGTATCAAAATAAATGTTGGTACCCGTACTGGTACCAAACTATTGGTATTGGGACAACCCTAGACACAATCCAAACAACCTTCCCTAGTCATGGTGCAACAAAAAAAGAAGCAAAATGCCAAATTTTGAATACGTGTGAACGTCGTAGATATAATGAAACATTTTTACAGTTTGTCCTTTATGTGTACAAAATAATAGGTGTATAAATGACACAATATGTTACTGCATAGACTAATTAGGAGTCTTTGTTTGTTTACTTACTACTAAAAGACAAGTTGTCTAGTATGTTCACTATTTTATTTAAGGACTAAATGACAATAATAAACATATGTTTCATCTACACTAACATTTGTTGTTCAAATAAAGACAATAATGACATTTGTTGTGGTCCCCTTTATTTAGAAAAGTATCGGAAAGCATCGAAAGTATCAAAATAAATTTTGTTACCCGTACTGGTACCAAACTATTGGTATTTGGGACAACCCTAAACACAATCCAAACAACCTTCCCTAGTCATGGTGCAAAAAAAAAAAAAAAGAAGCAAAATGCCAAATTTTGGATACGTGTGAACGTCGTAGATATAATGAAACATTTTTACAGTTTGTCCTTTATGTGTACAAACTAATAGGTATAAATGACACAATATGTTACTGCAGACTAATTAGGAGTCTTTGTTTGTTTACTTACTACTAAAAGACAAGTTGTCTAGTATGTTCACTATTTTATTTAAGGACTAAATGACAATAATAAATATAAGTTTCATCTACACTAACATTTTTTTGTTACAATAAAGACAATAATGACATTTTTTGTGGTCCCCTTTATTTAGAAAAGTATCGGAAAGCATCGAAAGTATCAAAATAAATTTTGGTACCCGTACTGGTACCAAACTATTGGTATTGGGACAACCCTAGACACAATCCAAACAACCTTCCCTAGTCATGGTGCAAAAAAAAAAAAAAAAAAAGAAGCAAAATGCCAAATTTTGGATACGTGTGAACGTCGTAGATATAATGAAACCTTTTTACAGTTTGTCCTTTATGTGTACAAACTAATAGGTATAAATGACACAATATGTTACTGCATAGACTAATTAGGAGTCTTTGTTTGTTTACTTACTACTAAAAGACAAGTTGTCTAGTATGTTCACTATTTTATTTAAGGACTAAATTACAATAATAAATATAAGTTTCATCTACACTAACATTTTTTAGTAAAATAAAGACAATAATGAATTTTTTTGTGGTCCCCTTTATTTACAAAAGTATCGAAAGTATTCAAATAAATTTTGGTGCCCGTACTGGTACCAAACTATTGGTATCGGGACAACCCTAGACACAATCCAAACAACCTTCCCTAGTCATGGTGCAAAAAAAAAAAAAAAAGCAAAATGCCAAATTTTGGATACGTGTGAACGTCGTAGATATAATGAAACATTTTTTACAGTTTGTCCTTTATGTGTACAAACTAATAGGTATAAATGACACAATATGTTACTGCAGACTAATTAGGAGTCTTTGTTTGTTTACTTACTACTAAAAGACAAGTTGTCTAGTATGTTCACTATTTTATTTAAGGACTAAATGACAATAATAAACATATGTTTCATGTACACTAACATTTTTTTGTTACAATTAAGACAATATTGACATTTTTTGTGGTCCCCTTTATTTAGAAAAGTATCGGAAAGCATCGAAAGTATCAAAATAAATGTTGGTACCCGTACTGGTACCAAACTATTGGTATCGGGACAACCCTAGACACAATCCAAACAACCTTCCCTAGTCATGGTGCAAAAAAAAAAAAAAAAAAAAAAAAAAAGCAAAATGCCAAATTTTGGATACGTGTGAATGTCGTAGATATAATGAAACATTTTTACAGTTTGTCCTTTATGTGTACAAACTAATAGGTGTATAAATGACACAATATGTTACTGCATAGACTAATTAGGAGTCTTTGTTTGTTTACTTACTACTAAAAGACAAGTTGTCTAGTATGTTCACTATTTTATTTAAGGACTAAATGACAATAATAAACATATGTTTCATGTACACTAACATTTTTTTTGTTACAATAAAGACAATAATGACATTTTTTGTGGTCCCCTTTATTTAGAAAAGTATCGGAAAGCATCTAAAGTATCAAAATAAATTTTGGTACCCGTACTGGTACCAAACTATTGGTATCGGGACAACCCTAGACACAATCCAAACAACCTTCCCTAGTCATGGTGCAAAAAAAAAAAAAAAAAAAAAAAAAAAAAGCAAAATGCCAAATTTTGGATACGTGTGAATGTCGTAGATATAATTAAACATTTTTACAGTTTGTGTACAAACTAATAGGTGTATAAATGACACAATATGTTACTGCATAGACTAATTAGGAGCCTTTGTTTGTTTACTTACTACTAAAAGACAAGTTGTCTAGTATGTTCACTATTTTATTTAAGGACTAAATGACAATAATAAACATATGTTTCATCTACACTAACATTTTTTTGTTACAATAAAGACAATAATGACATTTTTTTTGGTCCCTTTTTTTAAGAAAAGTACCGAAAAGTATCGAAAAGTATCGAAATACATTTTGTACCGGTACCATGAATTGATTAACATGGACCCCAACTTAAACACGTTGAAAAACAAATTTGGGTGTTATCATTTAGTGGTCAATTGTACGGAATATGTACTGTACTGTGCAATCTATTAATAAAAGTTTCAATCAATCAAACTATTAGTATCGGGACAACCCTAGACACAATACAAACAACCTCCCCTAGTCATGGTGCAAAAAAAAAAAAGAAGCAAAATGCAAAATTGTGGATAAGTGTGAACGTTGTGGATATTATGAAAAACATCCAAACACTATAAACATTTTTTTTAAATGAACATGTGGATGAATAATCAATTTTTACAGTTTGTCCCTCATAATGTGTACAAAATAATAGGTGTATAAATGACACAATATGTTACTGCATAGACTAATTAGGAGTCTTTGTTTGTTTACTTACTACTAAAAGACAAGTTGTCTAGTATGTTCACTATTTTATTTAAGGACTAAATGACAATAATAAACATATGTTTCATCTACACTAACATTTGTTGTTACATTAAAGACAATTATAACATTTTTTGGTGGTGCCCTTTATTTAGAAAAGTATTGAAAACATTTTTGGTACCCGTACTGGTACCAAACTATTGGTATTGGGACAACCCTAGACACAATCCATACAACCTTCCCTAGTCATGGTGCAAAAAAAAAAAAAAAAGAAGCAAAATGCCAAATTTTGGATACGTGTGAACGTTGTGGATATTTTTGAAACATTTTTACAGTTTGTCCTTTATAATGTGTACAAAATAATAGGTGTATAAATGACACAATATGTTACTGCATAGACTAATTAGGAGTCTTTGTTTGTTTACTTACTACTAAAAGACAAGTTGTCTAGTATGTTCACTATTTTATTTAAGGACTAAATGACAATAATAAACATATGTTTCATCTACACTAACATTTTTTTTGTTACAATAAAGACAATAATGACATTTGTTGTGGTCCCCTTTATTTAGAAAAGTATCGGAAAGCATCGAAAGTATCAAAATATATTTTGGTACCCGTACTGGTACCAAACTATTGGTATTGGGACAACCCTAGACACAATCCAAACAACCTTCCCTAGTCATGGTGCAAAAAAATAGAAGCAAAATGCCAAATTTTGGATACGTGTGAACGTCGTAGATATAATGAAACATTTTTACAGTTTGTCCCTCATAATGTGTACAAAATAATAGGTGTATAAATGACACAATATGTTACTGCATAGACTAATTAGGAGTCTTTGTTTGTTTACTTACTACTAAAAGACAAGTTGTCTAGTATGTTCACTATTTTATTTAAGGACTAAATGACAATAATAAACATATGTTTCATGTACACTAACATTTTTTTGTTCAAATAAAGACAATAATGACATTTGTTGTGGTCCCCTTTATTTAGAAAAGTATCGGAAAGCATCTAAAGTATCAAAATAAATTTTGGTACCCGTACTGGTACCAAACTTTTGGTATCGGGACAACCCTAGACACAATCCAAACAACCTTCCCTAGTCATGGTGCAAAAAAAAAAAAAAAAAAAAAAAAAAAAAAAAAAGCCTAATTTTGGATACGTGTGAATGTCGTAGATATAATGAAACATTTTTACAGTTTGTGTACAAACTAATAGGTGTATAAATGACACAATATGTTACTGCATAGACTAATTAGGAGTCTTTGTTTGTTTACTTACTACTAAAAGACAAGTTGTCTAGTATGTTCACTATTTTATTTAAGGACTAAATGACAATAATAAACATATGTTTCATCTACACTAACATTTGTTGTTACATTAAAGACAATTATAACATTTTTTGGTGGTGCCCTTTATTTAGAAAAGTATTGAAAACATTTTTGGTACCCGTACTGGTACCAAACTATTGGTATTGGGACAACCCTAGACACAATCCATACAACCTTCCCTAGTCATGGTGCAAAAAAAAAAAAAAAAGAAGCAAAATGCCAAATTTTGGATACGTGTGAACGTTGTGGATATTTTTGAAACATTTTTACAGTTTGTCCTTTATAATGTGTACAAAATAATAGGTGTATAAATGACACAATATGTTACTGCATAGACTAATTAGGAGTCTTTGTTTGTTTACTTACTACTAAAAGACAAGTTGTCTAGTATGTTCACTATTTTATTTAAGGACTAAATGACAATAATAAACATATGTTTCATCTACACTAACATTTTTTTTGTTACAATAAAGACAATAATGACATTTGTTGTGGTCCCCTTTATTTAGAAAAGTATCGGAAAGCATCGAAAGTATCAAAATATATTTTGGTACCCGTACTGGTACCAAACTATTGGTATTGGGACAACCCTAGACACAATCCAAACAACCTTCCCTAGTCATGGTGCAAAAAAATAGAAGCAAAATGCCAAATTTTGGATACGTGTGAACGTCGTAGATATAATGAAACATTTTTACAGTTTGTCCCTCATAATGTGTACAAAATAATAGGTGTATAAATGACACAATATGTTACTGCATAGACTAATTAGGAGTCTTTGTTTGTTTACTTACTACTAAAAGACAAGTTGTCTAGTATGTTCACTATTTTATTTAAGGACTAAATGACAATAATAAACATATGTTTCATGTACACTAACATTTTTTTGTTCAAATAAAGACAATAATGACATTTGTTGTGGTCCCCTTTATTTAGAAAAGTATCGGAAAGCATCTAAAGTATCAAAATAAATTTTGGTACCCGTACTGGTACCAAACTTTTGGTATCGGGACAACCCTAGACACAATCCAAACAACCTTCCCTAGTCATGGTGCAAAAAAAAAAAAAAAAAAAAAAAAAAAAAAAAAAAGCCTAATTTTGGATACGTGTGAATGTCGTAGATATAATGAAACATTTTTACAGTTTGTGTACAAACTAATAGGTGTATAAATGACACAATATGTTACTGCATAGACTAATTAGGAGTCTTTGTTTGTTTACTTACTACTAAAAGACAAGTTGTCTATTTTATTTAAGGACTAAATGACAATAATAAACATGTTTCATGTACACTAACATTTTTTGGTAAAATAAAGACAATAATGACATTTTTTATTTAGAAAAGTATCAAAATATCGGGACAACCACACACACACACACACACACAGCTGTAGATGTGCGATGGCCTCCCTTATTAACTCCTCACACGCCAGACCCGAGGAAACTCCTCATTAGCCACCGCACTGACAGCGGAGGGGGGAGGGGGGGGGGGGGGGGGAGTATCCATGGAGATGTGGATCCTGACAGGTGTGTTCAGGTGAAGTTAACCCTCGCTGGTCCGTAGCCCAGCAATAAGGTCTTCATATTTACCCTCAAGCCCGTGTGCCGTATCACGCATGCAATTGCTCCTCTCGCCAGTTTATTGTGGATGAAAATGATCCACAATGCAACAAGAGTTGTGTCTAAGGAACTTCAAGAACTATAAGTTGTAAAAACAAGCTCCAATTATGCAAATTGTTCAACTTGAAAAGATCCCGGGCTGTAACGTGTTGTCTTGCATGTTGGCGAGCATCGGGGGACTAATCTCCTAATGTGAGACGCTCTAATTGCTCGCCGTCCTGCCAGGAAGTGGCGAAGTCTCCATGAAAGATGTAATAAGTTGGCGGCTAAAACAACAGAAAAACGTGTCGCCACATTCCGGATGTTTCCGCTCGCCGGCCAACCCAGACGCAGTAAGACTGAGCCTGCAACAAGAAGGATTGCGGGCGCTGGCAGTCGCACGAGGCCTTTAAAAGCTCCCTTTTTTTCCCCGACTAAATAATTTTTAATGTGTCCGATTTATTTAGTCTGGCACTTCTCCTCGTGCAGAAGGAGCTGCCCTCACAAATAAAAGGCAAGTCCATGACTGTCCTGAAGAGAATTCAACTATTATTCCTCCGACGATGCAAATTATACAGTTTGGTTTATTATTCTTATGCAAGGCGGCAGTTGTCATTAATAACTGGCAGTAGGAGGAGGGAGTGCAATGCCTGATGGACATGATGGTGACAACATGTCTGTGTTGAGAATCAGTGCATCTTTTTGTGGCGTTATTAAACAAATATTTTAAGTGTTTTTCTTTTATTCCTGTTACACGATGTTGCAGCTATCATTAATAACTGGCGGTTGGAGCGATAGCATTGCCTGGTTGATTATACAACATGTCTATGTTGAGTATCAGTGCATGTTTTCGTGGTGTTCTTAAACAAATATTTTAAGTGTTTTTCTTGTATTCCTGCTTTACAATGTTGCAGTTATCATTAATAACTGGCGGTTGGAGCGATCGCATTGCCTGGTTGATTATACAACATGTCTATGTTGAGTATCAGTGCATGTTTTCGTGGTGTTCTTAAACAAATATTTTAAGTGTTTTTCTTGTATTCCTGCTTTACAATGTTGCAGTTATCATTAATAACTGGCGGTTGGAGCGATCGCATTGCCTGGTTGATTATACAACATGTCTATGTTGAGTATCAGTGCATATTTTGTGCACGTGCAAAGGTATGGCATTATTAAACAGATATTTTAAGTGTTTTTCTTGTATTCCTGCTACACAGTGTTGCAGCTATCATTAATAACTGGCGGTTGGAGCGATCGCATTGCCTGGTTGATTATGCAACATGTCTATGTTGAGTATCAGTGCATGTTTTCGTGGTGTTCTTAAACAAATATTTTAAGTGTTTTTCTTGTATTCCTGCTTTACAATGTTGAAGCTATCATTAATAACTGGCGGTTGGAGTGATCGCATTGCCTGGTTGATTATACAACATGTCTATGTTGAGTATCAGTGCATGTTTTGTGCACGTGCAAAAGTATGGCATTCTTAAACAGATATTTTAAGTGTTTTTCTTGTATTCCTGCTACACAATGTTGCAGCTATCATTAATAACTGGCGGTTGGAGCGATCGCATTGCCTGGTTGATTATACAACATGTCTATGTTGAGTATCAGTGCATGTTTTCGTGGTGTTCTTAAACAAATATTTTAAGTGTTTTTCTTGTATTCCTGCTACACAATGTTGCAGCTATCATTAATAACTGGCGGTTGGAGCGAATGCATTGCCTGGTTGTTTATACAACATGTCTATGTTGAGTATCAGTGCATGTTTTCGTGGTGTTCTTAAACAAATATTTTAAGTGTTTTTCTTGTATTCCTGCTACACAATGTTGCAGCTATCATTAATAACTGGTGGGTCGAGCGATTGCTTTGCCTGGTTGATTATACAACATGTCTATGTTGAGTATCAGTGCATGTTTTCGTGGTGTTCTTAAACAAATATTTTAAGTGTTTTTCTTGTATTCCTGCTTTACAATGTTGAAGCTATCATTAATAACTGGCGGTTGGAGCGATCGCATTGCCTGGTTGATTATACAACATGTCTATGTTGAGTATCAGTGCATATTTTGTGCACGTGCAAAAGTATGGCATTATTAAACAGATATTTTAAGTGTTTTTCTTGTATTCCTGCTACACAATGTTGCAGCTATCATTAATAACTGGTGGGTCGAGCGATTGCTTTGCCTGGTTGATTATACAACATGTCTATGTTGAATATCAGTGCATGTTTTCGTGGTGTTCTTAAACAAATATTTTAAGTGTTTTTCTTGTATTCCTGCTACACAATGTTGCAGCTATCATTAATAACTGGCGGTTGGAGCGATCGCATTGCCTGGTTGATTATACAACATGTCTATGTTGAGTATCAGTGCATGTTTTCGTGGTGTTCTTAAACAAATATTTTAAGTGTTTTTCTTGTATTCCTGCTACACAATGTTGCAGCTATCATTAATAACTGGCGGTTGGAGTGATCGCATTGCCTGGTTGATTATACAACATGTCTATGTTGAGTATCAGTGCATATTTTGTGCACGTGCAAAAGTATGGCATTATTAAACAGATATTTTAAGTGTTTTTCTTGTATTCCTGCTACACAATGTTGCAGCTATCATTAATAACTGGTGGGTCGAGCGATTGCTTTCCCTGGTTGATTATACAACATGTCTATGTTGAGTATCAGTGCATGTTTTGTGCACGTGCAAAAGTATGGCATTCTTAAACAGATATTTTAAGTGTTTTTCTTGTATTCCTGCCTCACAATGTTGCAGCTATCATTAATAACTGGCGGTTGGAGCGAATGCATTGCCTGGTTGATTATGCAACATGTCTATGTTGAGTATCAGTGCATGTTTTCGTGGTGTTCTTAAACAAATATTTTAAGTGTTTTTCTTGTATTCCTGCTTTACAATGTTGAAGCTATCATTAATAACTGGCGGTTGGAGTGATCGCATTGCCTGGTTGATTATACAACATGTCTATGTTGAGTATCAGTGCATATTTTGTGCACGTGCAAAAGTATGGCATTATTAAACAGATATTTGAAGTGTTTTTCTTGTATTCCTGCTACACAGTGTTGCAGCTATCATTAATAACTGGTGGGTCGAGCGATTGCTTTGCCTGGTTGATTATACAACATGTCTATGTTGAATATCAGTGCATGTTTTCGTGGTGTTCTTAAACAAATATTTTAAGTGTTTTTCTTGTATTCCTGCTACACAATGTTGCAGCTATCATTAATAACTGGCGGTTGGAGTGATCGCATTGCCTGGTTGATTATGCAACATGTCTATGTTGAGTATCAGTGCATATTTTGTGCACGGGCAAAAGTATGGCATTATTAAACAGATATTTTAAGTGTTTTTCTTGTATTCCTGCAACACAATGTTGCAGCTATCATTAATAACTGGTGGGTCGAGCGATTGCTTTGCCTGGTTGATTATACAACATGTCTATGTTGAATATCAGTGCATGTTTTCGTGGTGTTCTTAAACAAATATTTTAAGTGTTTTTCTTGTATTCCTGCTACACAATGTTGCAGCTATCATTAATAACTGGCGGTTGGAGCGATCGCATTGCCTGGTTGATTATACAACATGTCTATGTTGAGTATCAGTGCATGTTTTCGTGGTGTTCTTAAACAAATATTTTAAGTGTTTTTCTTGTATTCCTGCTACACAATGTTGCAGCTATCATTAATAACTGGTGGGTCGAGCGATTGCTTTGCCTGGTTGATTATACAACATGTCTATGTTGAGTATCAGTGCATGTTTTCGTGGTGTTCTTAAACAAATATTTTAAGTGTTTTTCTTGTATTCCTGCTACACAATGTTGCAGCTATCATTAATAACTGGCGGTTGGAGTGATCGCATTGCCTGGTTGATTATACAACATGTCTATGTTGAGTATCAGTGCATATTTTGTGCACGTGCAAAAGTATGGCATTATTAAACAGATATTTTAAGTGTTTTTCTTTTATTCCTGTTACACGATGTTGCAGCTATCATTAATAACTGGCGGTTGGAGCGATCGCATTGCCTGGTTGATTATACAACATGTCTATGTTGAGTATCAGTGCATGTTTTCGTGGTGTTCTTAAACAAATATTTTAAGTGTTTTTCTTGTATTCCTGCTTTACAATGTTGCAGCTATCATTAATAACTGGTGGGTCGAGCGATTGCTTTGCCTGGTTGATTATACAACATGTCTATGTTGAATATCAGTGCATGTTTTCGTGGTGTTCTTAAACAAATATTTTAAGTGTTTTTCTTGTATTCCTGCTTTACAATGTTGCAGCTATCATTAATAACTGGCGGTTGGAGCGATAGCATTGCCTGGTTGATTATACAACATGTCTATGTTGAGTATCAGTGCATGTTTTCGTGGTGTTCTTAAACAAATATTTTAAGTGTTTTTCTTGTATTCCTGCTACACAATGTTGCAGCTATCATTAATAACTGGCGGTTGGAGCGAATGCATTGCCTGATTGTTTATACAACATGTCTATGTTGAGTATCAGTGCATATTTTGTGCACGTGCAAAAGGATGGCATTATTAAACAGATATTTTAAGTGTTTTTCTTGTATTCCTGCTACACAATGTTGCAGCTATCATTAATAACTGGTGGGTCGAGCGATTGCTTTGCCTGGTTGATTATACAACATGTCTATGTTGAATATCAGTGCATGTTTTCGTGGTGTTCTTAAACAAATATTTTAAGTGTTTTTCTTGTATTCCTGCCTCACAATGTTGCAGCTATCATTAATAACTGGTGGGTCGAGCGATTGCTTTGCCTGGTTGATTATACAACATGTCTATGTTGAATATCAGTGCATGTTTTCGTGGTGTTCTTAAACAAATATTTTAAGTGTTTTTCTTGTATTCCTGCTTTACAATGTTGAAGCTATCATTAATAACTGGCGGTTGGAGCGAATGCATTGCCTGGTTGATTATACAACATGTCTATGTTGAGTATCAGTGCATATTTTGTGCACGTGCAAAAGTATGGCATTATTAAACAGATATTTTAAGTGTTTTTCTTGTATTCCTGCTACACAATGTTGCAGCTATCATTAATAACTGGCGGTTGGAGCGATCGCATCGCCTGGTTGATTATACAACATGTCTATGTTGAGTATCAGTTCATGTTTTCGTGGTGTTCTTAAACAAATATTTTAAGTGTTTTTCTTGTATTCCTGCTTTACAATGTTGAAGCTATCATTAATAACTGGCGGTTGGAGTGATCGCATTGCCTGGTTGATTATACAACATGTCTATGTTGAGTATCAGTGCATATTTTGTGCACGTGCAAAAGTATGGCATTATTAAACAGATATTTTAAGTGTTTTTCTTGTATTCCTGCTACACAATGTTGCAGCTATCATTAATAACTGGTGGGTCGAGCGATTGCTTTGCCTGGTTGATTATACAACATGTCTATGTTGAATATCAGTGCATGTTTTCGTGGTGTTCTTAAACAAATATTTTAAGTGTTTTTCTTGTATTCCTGCTACACAATGTTGCAACTATCATTAATAACTGGCGGTTGGAGCGGATCGCATTGCCTGGTTGATTATACAACATGTCTATGTTGAGTATCAGTGCATATTTTGTGCACGTGCAAAAGTATGGCATTATTAAACAGATATTTTAAGTGTTTTTCTTGTATTCCTGCTACACAATGTTGCAGCTATCATTAATAACTGGCGGTTGGAGCGATCGCATTGCCTGGTTGATTATACAACATGTCTATGTTGAGTATCAGTGCATGTTTTCGTGGTGTTCTTAAACAAATATTTTAAGTGTTTTTCTTGTATTCCTGCCTCACAATGTTGCAGCTATCATTAATAACTGGCGGTTGGAGCGAATGCATTGCCTGATTGTTTATACAACATGTCTATGTTGAGTATCAGTGCATATTTTGTGCACGTGCAAAAGTATGGCATTATTAAACAGATATTTTAAGTGTTTTTCTTGTATTCCTGCTACACGATGTTGCAGCTATCATTAATAACTGGCGGTTGGAGCGAATGCATTGCCTGGTTGATTATACAACATGTCTATGTTGAGTATCAGTGCATGTTTTCGTGGTGTTCTTAAACAAATATTTTAAGTGTTTTTCTTGTATTCCTGCTACACAATGTTGCAGCTATCATTAATAACTGGCGGTTGGAGCGAATGCATTGCCTGATTGTTTATACAACATGTCTATGTTGAGTATCAGTGCATATTTTGTGCACGGGCAAAAGTATGGCATTATTAAACAGATATTTTAAGTGTTTTTCTTGTATTCCTGCAACACAATGTTGCAGCTATCATTAATAACTGGTGGGTCGAGCGATTGCTTTGCCTGGTTGATTATACAACATGTCTATGTTGAATATCAGTGCATGTTTTGTGCACGTGCAAAAGTATGGCATTCTTAAACAGATATTTTAAGTGTTTTTCTTGTATTCCTGCTACACAATGTTGCAGCTATCATTAATAACTGGCGGTTGGAGCGATAGCATTGCCTGGTTGATTATACAACATGTCTATGTTGAGGATCAGTGCATGTTTTCGTGCACATGCAAATGTCCGGTGTTCTTAGAGGATTATTTGACGTTGTTTCTTTTATTTCTGCTACACACTCACACTGCAACTATCATTAATAACTGGTGGGTCGAGCGACCACATTGCCTGGTTGATTATACAACATGACTATAAACTCAAAATAAACACTCAAAATAATCCGCAAAATCAAACTCCACAGTATGTTCACTTTCTTATACACAAGCACATCCGCACTCGTAATTCAATTTCTCCCGATTTACAATAACCACCACCTTTTACAATAAAAAAATAAACAGACTCAAAATAATCCACAAAATCACATTCCATAGTATGCTCACTTTTTCATACACAAGCACATCTGCAATATACTGTACATGCCGCTCTCGTAAATCCATTTCTCCTCATTGACAATAACCACCACCTTTCACAATAAAAAAGAATAGACAGACTCAAAATAATCCACAAAATAATGCTCACTTTTTCATACACAAGCACATTTGCAATATTCTGTACATGCCGCACCCGTAATTCCATTTCTCCCGATTGACAATAACCACCACCTTTCACAATAAAAAAATGAATACAGACTCAAATTAATCCACAAAATTATGCTCACTTTTTCATACACAAGCACATCCGCAATATACTGTACATGCCGCACCCGTGATTCCATTTCTCCCAGTTGACAATAACCACCTTTCACTAAAATAAAAAATAAACAGACTCAAATTAATCCACAAAATTATGCTCACTTTTTTATACACAAGCACATTTGCAATATACTGTACATGCCGCACCCGTAATTGTATTTCTCCCAGTTGACAATAACCACCACCTTTCATAATAGAAAAAAAAAAAAACAGACTCAAATTAATCCACAAAATTATGCTCACTTTTTCATACACAAGCACATTTGCAATATACTGTACATGCCGCACCCGTAATTCCATTTCTCCCGGTTGACAACTACTACTACCTTTCACAATAGAAAAAAAAAATCAGACTCAAAATAATCCACAAAATGATGCCCAATTTTTTGCATACACAAGCACATCCGCAATATACTGTACATGCCGCACTGGTAATTCCATTTCTCCCGGTTGACAATAACCACCACCTTTCATAATAGAAAAAAAAAAACAGACTCAAAATAATCCACAAAAGTATGCCCAATTTTTTTTATACACAAGCACATCCACAATATACTGTACATGCCGCACCCATAATTCCATTTCTCCCGGTTGACAATAACCACCACCTTTCACAATAAAAAAAAAACCCAGACTCAAATTAATCCACAAAATTATGCTCACTTTTCTATACATGAGCACATTTGCAATATACTGAACATGCTGCTCTTGTAATTCCATTTCTCCCGGTTGACAATAACCACCACCTTTCACAATAAGAAAATAAATAAACAGACTCAAATTAATCCACAAAATTATGCTCACTTTTTCATACACAAGCACATTTGCAATATACTGTACATGCCGCACCCGTAATTCCATTTCTCCCGGTTGACAACTACTACTACCTTTCACAATAGAAAAAAAAAATCAGACTCAAAATAATCCACAAAATGATGCCCAATTTTTTGCATACACAAGCACATCCGCAATATACTGTACATGCCGCACTGGTAATTCCATTTCTCCCGGTTGACAATAACCACCACCTTTCACAATAGAAAAAAAAAAACAGACTCAAAATAATCCACAAAATTATGCCCAATTTTTTGCATACACAAGCACATCCGCAATATACTGTACATGCCGATCTTGTAATTCCATTTCTCCCGGTTGACAAAAACCACCACCTTTCACAATAGAAAAAAAAAAAACAGACTCAAATTAATCCACAAAATTATGCTCACTTTTTCATACACAAGCACATTTGCAATATTCTGTACATGCCGCACCCGTAATTCCATTTCTCCCAGTTGACAATAACCACCACCTTTCACAAAAGAAAAAAATAAACAGACTCAAAATAATCCACAAAAGTATGCCCAATTTTTTTTATACACAAGCACATCCGCAATACACTACATGCCGCACCCGTAATTCCATTTCTCCAGGTTGACAATAACCACCACCTTTCACAATAGAAAAAAATAAACAGACTCAATTTAATCCACAAAATTATGCTCACTTTTTTATACACAAGCACATTTGCAATAAACTGTACATGCCGCACCCGTAATTCCATTTCTCCCAGTTGACAATAACCACCACCTTTCACAAAAGAAAAAAATAAACAGACTCAAAATAATCCACAAAAGTATGCCCAATTTTTTTTATACACAAGCACATCCGCAATACACTACATGCCGCACCCGTAATTCCATTTCTCCTGGTTGACAATAACCACCACCTTTCACAATAGAAAAAAATAAACAGACTCAAAATAATCCACAAAATTATGCTCACTTTTTTATACACAAGCACATTTGCAATAAACTGTACATGCTGCACCCGTAATTCCATTTCTCCCAGTTGACATAACCACCATCTTTCACAATAGAAAAAAGTAAACAGACTCAAAATAATCCACAAAATTATGCTCACTTTTTCATACACAAGCACATTTGCAATATACTGTACATGCCGCGCTTGTAATTCCATGTCTCCCGGTTGATATAACCACCATCTTTCACAATAAAAAAGAAAAATAAACGACTCAAAATAATCCACAAAATTATGCTCACTTTTTCATACACAAGCACATTTGCAATATACTGTACATGCCGCACCCGTAATTCCATGTCTACCGGTTGACATAACCACCATCTTTCACAATAAAAAAGAAAAATAAACGACTCAAATTAATCCACAAAAGTATGCCCAATTTTTTCATACACAAGCACATTTGCAATATACTGTACATGCCGCACCCGTAATTCCATTTCTACTGGTTGACAATAACCAGTACCTTTTACAATAGAAAAAAATAAACAGACTCAAAATAATCCACAAAATTATGCTCACTTTTTCATACACAAGCACATTTGCATATACTGTACATGCCGCACCCGTAATTCCATTTCTCCTGGTTGACAATAACCACCACCTTTCACAATAGAAAAAAATAAACAGACTCAAAATAATCCACAAAAGTATGCCCAATTTTTTTCATACACAAGCACATTTGCAATATACTGTACATGCCGCACTGGTAATTCCATGTCTCTTGGTTGACAATAACCACCACCTTTCACAATAAAAAAAAAAAAGCAGACTCAAAATAATCCACAAAATTATGCTCACTTTTTCATACACAAGCACATTTGCAATAAACTGTACATGCCGCACACGTAATTCCATTTCTCCCGGTTGACAATAACTACCATCTTTCACAATAGAAAAAAATAAACAGACTCAAAATATTCCACAAAAGTATGCCCAATTTTTCTCATACACAAGCACATTTGCAATATACTGTACATGCCACACCCGTAATTCTATGTCTCTAGGTTGACAATAACCACCACCTTTCACAATAAAATAAGAAATAAACAGACTCAATTTAATCCACAAAATTATGCTCACTTTTTTATACACAAGCACATCCGCAATATACTGTACATGCCGCACCCGTGATTCCATTTCTCCCAGTTGACAATAACCACCACCTTTCACAATAGAAAAAAATAAACAGACTCAAAATAATCCACAAAATTATGCCCAATTTTTTTCATTCACTAGCACATTTGCAATATACTGTACATGCCGCACTGGTAATTCTATGTCTCCCGGTTGACAATAGCCACCACCTTTCACAATAAAAAAAAATAAGCGGACTCAAAATAATCCATACAATTATGCTCACTTTTTCATACACAAGCACATTTGCAATATACTGTACATGCCGCACTGGTAATTATATGTCTCCCGGTTGACAATAACCACCACCTTTCACAATAAAAAAAAAAACAGACTCAAATTAATCCACAAAATTATACTCACTTTTTTATACATGAGCACATTTGCAATATACTGAACATGCTGCTCTTGTAATTCCATTTCTCCCGGTTGACAATAACCACCACCTTTCACAATAGAAAAAAAAATAAACAGACTCAAATTAATCCACAAAATTATGCTCACTTTTTCATACACAAGCACATTTGCAATATTCTGTACATGCCGCACCCGTAATTCCATTTCTCCCGGTTGACAATAACTACCACCTTTCACAATAGAAAAAAATAATCAGACTCAAAATAATCCACAAAATGATGCCCAATTTTTTGCATACACAAGCACATCCGCAATATACTGTACATGCCGCACTGGTAATTCCATTTCTCCCGGTTGACAATAACCACCACCTTTCACAATAGAAAAAAAAAAAACAGACTCAAAATAATCCACAAAATTATGGTCACTTTTTCATACACAAGCACATCCGCAATATACTGAACATGCCTCTTTTGTAATAACATTTCTCCCGGTTGACAATAACCACCGCCTTTCACAATGAATAAATAAATAAACAGACTCAAATTAATCCACAAAATTATGGTCACTTTTTCATACACAAGCACATCCGCAATATACTGTACATGCCGCACCCGTAATTCCATTTCTCCCGGTTGACAATAACCACCACCTTTCACAATAGAAAAAATAAACAGACTCAAAATAATCCACAAAATTATGCTCACTAATTCATACACAAGCACATTTGCAATATACTGTACATGCTGCTCTTGTAATTCCATGGCTCCCGGTTGACATAACCACCACCTTTCACAATAAAAAAATAAAAATAAACAAACTCAAAATAATCCACAAAGTTATGCTCACTTTTTCATACACGAGCACATTTGCAATATACTGTACATGCCGCACACGTAATTCCATTTCTCCCCGTTGACAATAACCACCACCTTTCACAATAAAAAAAATAAAAAAAACCTCAAAATAATCCACAAAATTATGCTCACTTTTTCAAACACAAGCACATTTGCAAAATACTGTACATGCCGCACCCGTAATTCAATTTCTCCTGGTTGACAATAACCACCACCTTTCACAATAGAAAAAAATAAACAGACTCAAAATAATCCACAAAAGTATGCCCAATTTTTTTTATACACAAGCACAACCACAACATACTGTACATGCCACACCCGTGATTCCATTCCTCCCAGTTGACAATAACCACCACCTTTCACAATAAAACAAATAAACAGACTCAAATGATTGTTTGTGGATTGTTTCAAGTTTTCTTTGTCCTCCTCTTCCCGCGAGGTGGTGGTTATCATCAGCAGCGGTGTGAGAGAATGCAGGGTGGGGGAGGGGCTGGGTCTCATTGAGTGTTTGCTGTTCTTTGTCCTCTTCTTGGGCCAACTCTGTGCTGCTGATCGATGGTTGTTCTCATTAAAAATGGAGGCAGCGGCCAGGCCGGAGGTGTGGCCATTCAGCGGCGAGAGCTTTTGATGGTCGCCGTACGCCAGGGGTTGTTCTTGAGGTCAGAGCTGGGCCGGTTGCCGTGGCAACAGCCCTGCAAAAAAAAAAAAAAAGCCCTTTCTCGGCGTTAACTGGTGACGGCGGGATTCTTCTTCCCTCTTCTTTTCGGTCCCGCCAGAAGAACACGGAGAGATAGTTTCTTCCTGGCCGTGCTCAGCCATCCGTCTGGTCTCTCTCAGCTCAAATGGAGCCATTTGTCTTGTGGCACAGAAACAAAATGAGAGCAGCTTTTGTGGCCACGGTGGAAACACCTTCATGTCGCCGCCCTGACACGCCACAGTGCATTGTGGGACGTGACCTCACCTGGCTCACGGTTGACATCACTTCCTGCTTTCAAGGAGCCTTCACCTTAGAATATTTCCTCTCCAGTTATTCATTCATTCACTGCCATCGTTACTATTCCCACTTTTGTAGATTTAGATACAGTTTTGTTTTTATATTTATTTAAAAAAAAAATGTACCCCCAAATTTCCGATTGTTCTTTTTATTAGTAATTTTATATTTATTTATTTTTTAAATACATTTATTAAAATACATATTTTTGTTTTATATATATATATATATATATATATATATATATATATATATATATATATATATATATATATAGACATATACATATATATACATACATATATACATATGTGTATATATGTATGTATATGTATACATATGTGTATACATTCAGTATATATATACATACTGTATACATACATATATATACATACATATATATACATACATATATATATATACGTGTATACATTCAATATATATATACATGTATATGTGTGTGTGTGTGTATATATATATATATATATATATATATATATATACACACACACACATGTATATGTATACACATGTGTATATACATATATATGTGTATACTGTATATATATACATATATATATATATACATACATATACATGTGTATATGTATGTATATGTACATATATATATATATATATACATACATACATATATACATATGTGTATATATATGTAAGTATATGTATATATACGTGTATACATTCAATATATATATACATGTATATGTGTGTGTGTGTGTGTATATATATATATATATATATATACACACACACACACATGTATATGTATACACATGTGTATATACATATATATGTGTATACTGTATATATATACATATATACATATACATACATATACATGTGTATATGTATGTATATGTACATATATATATATATGTATATACATATACATATATATATGTATATATATATATGTATATGTATATATACGTATATATGTATATATATATATATATATATATATGTATATGCATATATATATATGTATATATATATATATATATATATATATATATATATATATATGTATGTATATATATATATGTATATATGTATGTATATACTGTATGTATTTGTATATATACGTATATATGTATGTATATATATGTATATGTATATATACGTATATATGTATAAATATATGTATGTATATGTATATATACGTGTATATATATGTATGTATATGTACAGTATCTATTTATATGTATATATATGTATGTATATGTATATATGTATATGCATATACTGTATATATGTATATGTATATGCATATACTGTATATATATATATATATATATATATATATATACATATATGTATGTATGTATATGTATATATATATATATATGTATGTATGTATATACTGTATGTATATGTATATATATGTATGTATATGTATATATACGTATATATGTATATATATGTATGTATATGTATATATACGTATATATATGTATGTATATGTATATATGTATATGCATATACTGTATATATGTATATATATATATATAGATATAGATATATGTATGTATATGTATATATATATATATATGTATATATATGTAAAGTTGTTTTTAGTTTGTTTTTTTAATCATAAAATGAAGAAAAACAATAAGCCAACATGCCTTTTTTTGTATTACACTATTTAGATGATTTTTTTTTTTATTTCTATTAAATAAATCACACAATGCGCGGATATACATATATATTTTTTTATTATGATTCATTTTTTAAATGACATTTTAACAGACATAGTTTTCCACATGGCTAAAAAAGGTTTCATCTGATAGTAAAAAAAAAAAACTGCTAATTTTGTAATTTTAAAAATATTCTTTCATATTTGGAGTTACAAGCTTTCTGTAGAACAGCAACAATAGTAAACCTTTTTGTCCCCAAAACACCAAAAATGTCAAAAAAAAATTTTTTTATTAAAAGGTAAAAAAACGCATGTTTTTTGTTACAAAGCGTGCTCTTACGCAGAAAGACAAACAGCGCTGAAAGTCAAACGGGCGAGTGCACGTCCAAACACTGCGTCCATTGTGAGGTGTGCGCTCACGTCACGGCAGCATCCCGACCACTAAACGCTCCGTCTCCATGGCGACGGGGAGAGAGAGAGACTCCACTCAGCCTATTAGAAGACAATGAAATGTGTTTGCTCCAATGCCAATAGACTGGATAGCTTTCACTGCCAGATGCTGGCCTCCACTTTATTAACGGCCGCCCATTGAGGCTGAGCTGTTGTTTTAACCCTTCTGATGCCACTCAATCACCCGCCTGCCTTCAAGAATAACCTCCCGCCGGCACCGAATTACATTAGCATTCATTTAGCGCCAGCGCTCGCTGACTCTACAGGTCAGCGCTCTACATCTTCCCTCATAACAAAGCGAGTGGGTTTTAGGATACCGCACACACACACACACACACACACACACACACACACACACACACACACACACACACACACACACACACACACACACACACAGTTGTAGGAAGGGCTTTATTGTGCAGGCCTGCTGTGCTGAGTGACTACAGCGTGTGCTGGGCAACAGCTGCTGGAACACACACACACACACACACACACACACACACACACACACACACACACACACACACACACACACACCTACGGCACTGCTATCAGTACAATACACTCACACGGCAGCAAGCGCCGCTCTCGTTGGCAAAAAGAAAAAAACAAACCCCAAAGGACCTAAAAGACTGTGCAGAATTGATGACATCATCCGTAACGTTTAAAGTCATGTGACTTTGCAACCATGTGTTGACATTAAATGTTCCCGTGGCTCCACCAACCCCTCGCTTCCCCTTTGGTCCGAATGACGCGAATATTTCCAAAAACAATTTGAAATGTGGACTCGTCAGACCACAGAACACTTTTCCACTTTGCATGAGTCCATCTTAGATGATCTCGGGTTCCAGAGAAGCCGGCAAAGTTTCTGGGTGTTGTTGATAAAATGGCGTTGGCTTTGCATAATAGAGTTTTAACTTGCACTTACAAAGGTAGCGACCAACTGTAGTTACTGACAAGTGGTTTTCTGAAGTGTTCCTGAGCCCATGCGGTGATATCCTTTATAGATTGATTCAATGTTGGTTTCCGGCCATGCCGCTTACGTGGAACGATTTCTCCACATTCTCTGAACCTTTTGATGATATTACAGAGCGTAGATGTTGAAATCCCGAAATTTCTTGCAATTTGCACTTTGAGAAACGTTGTTCTTAAACTGTGCGACTATTTGCTCACACAGTTGTGGACAAAAGGGGTGTACCTCGCCCCATCCTTTCTGGTGAAAGACATGGAATCTACTTTTATACCCAATCATGGCACCCACCTGTTCCCAATTTAGCCTGCACACCTGTGGGATGTTCCAAATAAGTGTTTGATGAGCATTCCTCAACTTTATCAGTATTTATTGCCACCTTTCCCAACTTCTTTGTCACGTGTTGCTGCCATCAAATTCTAAAGTTAATGATTATTTGCAAAAAAAAAAAAAATGTTTATCAGTTTGAGCATCAAATATGTTGTCTTTGTAGCATATTCAACTGAATATGGCTTGAAAATGATTTGCTGTATTCCGTTTATATTTACATCTAACACAATTTCTCAACTCATATGGAAACGGGG
Source organism: Nerophis lumbriciformis (assembly GCF_033978685.3). NCBI lineage: Eukaryota > Metazoa > Chordata > Actinopteri > Syngnathiformes > Syngnathidae > Nerophis > Nerophis lumbriciformis. The sequence continues at coordinate 74,488,443 of NC_084548.2, forward strand.
TTTGTATATATATATATACATTAGAGATGCGCGGTTTGCGGAAACAACCGCGGAGTCCGCGGATTATCCGCGGATCGGGCGGATGAAATTAAAAAAAATAATATTTTATTCGCTCGCGGGTCGGGTCAAGCGGATTAATTAGATTTTTTTTTTTTTTTTTTTTTTTTTTTTTTTTTGCGGGTGGCAGTTAAACCAATTGGTAAATATATATACATAGTTAAATGTTGTTACCCACATACGAAAAACGAGCAGGCACCTGCAGCATATGCCACAACAGAAGAAGAAAAAAGAAAAGAGATGGACACTTTTACGGAGCGGAGAAGGGACGCCTCGCCGGGGTCCGGGACCGAGGCCCCTTCCCCCGAGAGGGCCGTAGCTGAGGCAATCCGCGAGAAGGGCCCGACGCACGTCCAGGGTCACCACCGCGCCCACCGCACCGACACCCCGCCTCGTCCGCTTTCGCCGCGGCCGGCGTCACGCGCAGCAGGTAAGCAGCTTACCTGCCCGCCACCCCCGTGGCCGGGGGCTCGTAACATGGGTCACTCCGCGCGCCCCGCCCGCGCAGCTTACCTGCTTGCCACCCCTGTTGCCGGGGGCGCGTAACAGGGGTCACTCCGCGCGCAGTGCGCTCACGAAAGGGGTGGGGCTCACCCTGGTTGATATAGAGAGCAGGACGGTGGCCATGGAAGTCGGAACCCGCTAAGGAGTGTGTAACAACCCACCTGCCGAATCGACTAGCCCTGAAAATGGATGGCGCTGGAGCGTGGGCCCATACCTGGCCGTCGCCGGCAGCGAGACGCGCTTGGAGGTGCGCTCAGCGCGGCTCTCATATGATTGCACACTGGTGTGCGTCTGGGTCGTGACAGCGTGGCACGCGCAAGTCTGTGCTGCATTGGATCAGTCTCCTTTCTTTAACAGGCAAAAGCTTTATAACCTCACCATACCTGCCAACTTTTAAATCAGAAAAACCTAGTAGCCAGGGTCCAAGGGCCGCAGGCCCCGGTAGGTCCAGGACAAAGTCCTGGTGGAGGGTTCAGGGCTTCGCCCCCCGACGCAAAATGATTATTAGCATTCAGACAGGTTAAAATGTTGCTAAAACCATCACTTTTCTATCAGTCACAGTGACTTTTCAAAACAAAAATATTACAGCAAAAATCATATGGGTTGATTGGCATGTTTATTCTGTAAGCTAACTTCAATAGTTTGAAATTATTTTGACAGTTAATGCCAGTTATCCTGTCAACCTTTCACAAGACTTCAATTTGTTCATTGAAAGTATAAAACACTTTTTACAGTAAACAAATGGTAAAACAGTACTAAACAATTCCATTAAAAAAAAAATTGGTGTCATTATTAACTTTCTGTCCAAGCTTGTATAATCTACTGCCTTGTTCAATTGTAAAAAATATTCTGTGCCTAAAATTCACATTTCTATCACAATGATCATACTGTAAACATGGTAAGCTAACTTCATTAAAATTAATAGTCCTGTCAATAGCATGGAATTACAATTCAAATGTAGTTTTTTTGTAAGCCTTTCAAAAGAATTCAAAATATGAAAAATGAATGAAAATTAATTGAAGCCATCAGACACTTGAAAAGTGGCACATCACATCTCTAATGTAATCATTTGAACTTTTCAACAGAAATAGCACTGCAAAAATATGAAGGACATACTTCTGTATTTTGGTAGTTATGCTGTCAACATTTAACAAGATTTCTTCAACTTGGACTTGAAAGCATAAATAGTATAAACACTTTTTACAGTATGTCGTGCTGTGAAATACAGCCGACAGGATTGCGCACCAAACACGAAGCAAGGCCAAAGCGCATGCATGGTGCAGGAGAACAAAGGACTTCTTTCATTTAAGGTTTGTGATAAACCATCAAACTCATTCGTTAAAAGGACTCTATAGTAATATAAAGCGAATTTTTCTGGACATTATCATGCAAGAAAAGTTTATTTTTGGGACCGCGATCACCGCGTAATGATTTTTAAAGGTTGCATTACATTATTAACTGTCCCATGTGATCAGCCAGTGCGATTGGAAGTCCATGCTCAATTATTGCCTCCGTAAATAAAACTTCGGCATTTATCACATCCAAAGAATCTGTTTGGGCGACGAAAAACGTTGAAAGTTTTCCACTTGTATCGCTAGCAACGGCATTAGACTTGTGTTTTTTTTGTCCCAACGTGGTCTTTTACATGGCTAATTCCTCCGTGTCCGATCGAAAAATCTTGTCTGCACAAGGTGCAATTCGCGTAGTTTTCACCCTTTTTTTTTTTTTTTCATTAATATTAGATATATAACAACGGGCGGATGGCGGGCGGGTGCAGTTCTGATCAAACGTTACATCGGGTGGATGGCGGATGGTTGACGACTTTCTGACGCGGTTGCGGATGAAATAAATTGCCTATCCGCGCATCTCTAATATACATATATATGTGTGTTTTGTCAGTATATTGCAAAGTATATCATGACATAAAAGATGATGGCAGCTGTTTCCTGATCCAAAAGTGGTGTTAAAAGTCTGTGGACATGTGTGAGACATGTTAGTGTACTAATGTCCTCACCACACTCTGCTGGCTGCACGGTGGTGAGGACAGATGCTGCAAACAAAAGCCAAGTGATGGCATGGAGGACTCTTTCTGCGGCCAAGGGATCGCAGCTGCTCACGTCTGCTTGTCTGGGCGCCCATCAAGGCCGCACTCGCTGCACAGTTGACACTTTCCTGAGCAGCTTGTCTTCCAAAGTGCTCACCTAATTGACTTCAATGGACTCGATCACACCTTTATTATGTGAGGATGTTCCTTCATGGCTTTTTTTTAGCCTAATGTCTGTTACTCTCATTTTTATTTAAATTCATATTATGTTTATAAAGTCAGTAAATACGTCACATGAGGACTTTGAATATGACCAATGTATGATCCTGTAACTACTTGGTATCAAATCGATACCTAAATGTGTGGTATCATCCAAAACTAATGTCAAGTATCAAACAAGAGAAGAATAAGGGATTATTACATTTTAACAGAAGTGTAGATAGAACATGTTGAAACAGATATTAACAGTAAATGAACAAGTGGATTATTAATCCATTTTTTACAGTTTGTCCCTCCATAATGTGTACAAAATAATAGGTGTATAAATGATACAATATGTTACTGCATAGACTAATTAGGAGTCTTTGTTTGTTTACTTACTACTAAAAGACAAGTTGTCTAGTATTTTATTTAAGGACTAAATGACAATAATAAACATATGTTTCATGTACACTAAGATTTTTTAGTAAAATAAAGACAATAATGACATTTTTTGTGGTCTCCTTTTTTAAGAAAAGTATCGAAATACATTTTGGTACTAGTACTGGTAGCAAACTATTGGTATCGGAACAAACCTAGCCAAAATCCAAACAACCTTCCCTAGTCATGGTGCAAAAAAAAAAAAAAAAATGGCAAAATGCAAAACATTTTTTAAAGACACTCATTTAAATCCATGAGGGTGCATGATGGGAAAAAAATGTAAAACACTCTCCACTCTTGTCCAATGTGTACAAAATAGTAGGTGTATAAATGACACAATATGTTACTGCATACGACTAATTAGGAGTCTTTGTTTGTTTACTTACTACTAAAAGACAAGTTGTCTAGTATGTTCACTATTTTATTTAAGGACTAAATGACAATAATAAACATATGTTTCATCTACACTAACATTTTTTTGTTAAATCAAGACAATAATGACATTTTTTGTGGTCCCCTTTATTTACAAAAGTATCGAAAGTATTCAAATAAATTTTGGTGCCCGTACTGGTACCAAACTATTGGTATCGGGACAACCCTAGCCAAAATCCAAACAACCTTCCCTAGTCATGGTGCAAAAAAAAAAAAGCAAAATTGTGGCTACGTGTGAACGTTGTTTATATTATGAAACATTTTTACAGTTTGTCCCTCATAATGTGCACAAAATAATAGGTGTATAAATGACACAATATGTTACTGCATAGACTAATTAGGAGTCTTTGTTTGTTTACTTACTACTAAAAGACAAGTTGTCTAGTATGTTCACTATTTTATTTAAGGACTAAATGACAATAATAAACATATGTTTCATCTACACTAACATTTTTTTGTTAAATCAAGACAATAATGACATTTTTTGTGGTCCCCTTTATTAAGAAAAGTACCGAAAAGTATCAAAAAGTATCTTAATAAATTTTGGTACCAGTACCGGCACCAAACTATTGGTATCGGGACAACCCTAGACACAATCCAAACAACCTTCCCTAGTCATGGTGCAAAAAAAGAAATGCAAAATTGTGGATACGTGTTGAACGTTGTGGATATTATGAATAACATCCAAACACCATAAACATTTTTTTTTTTAAATGCACTCATTTAAATCCATGAGAGTGCATAATGGGAAAAAATGTAAAACACTCTCCACACTTGTCCTTTATCATGTGTACAAAATAATAGGTGTATAAATGACACAATATGTTACTGCATACACTAATTAGGAGTCTTTGTTTGTTTACTTACTACTAAAAGACAAGTTGTCTAGTATGTTCACTATTTTATTTAAGGACTAAATGACAATAATAAACATATGTTTCATGTAAACTAACATTTTTTGTTACAATAAAGACAATAATGACATTTTTTTGTGGTCTCCTTTTTTAAGAAAAGTATCGAAAAGTATCGAAATACATTTTGGTACTAGTACTGGTAGCAAACTATTGGTATCGGAACAACCCTAGCCAAAATCCAAACAACCTTCCCTAGTCATGGTGCAAAAAAAATGCAAAAAAATGTTTTTAAAGACACTCATTTAAATCCATGAGAGTGCATGATGGGAAAACATTTAAAACACATCTCCACTCTTGTCCAATGTGTACAAAATAATACGTGTATAAATGACACAATATGTTACTGCATAGACTAATTAGGAGTCTTTGTTTGTTTACTTACTACTAAAAGACAAGTTGTCTAGTATGTTCACTATTTTATTTAAGGACTAAATGACAATAATAAACATATGTTTCATCTACACTAACATTTTTTTGTTACAATAAAGACAATAATGACATTTTTTTTGGTCCCTTTTATTAAGAAAAGTACCGAAAAGTATTAAAAAGTATCGAATACATTTTGGTACCAGAACTGGTACCAAACTATTGGTATCGGGACAGCCCTAGACACAATCCAAACAACCTTCCCTAGTCATGGTGCAAAAAAAAAAGAAGCAAAATTGTGGCTACGTGTGAACTTTGTATATATTATGAAACATTTTTACAGTTTGTCCCTCCTTAGTGTGTACAAAATAATAGGTGTATAAATGACACAATATGTTACTGCATAGACTAATTAGGAGTCTTTGTTTGTTTACTTACTACTAAAAGACAAGTTGTCTAGTATGTTCACTATTTTATTGAAGGACTAAATGACAATAATAAACATATGTTTCATCTACACTAACATTTGTTGTTACAGTAAAGACAATAATGACATTTTTTGTGGTCCCCTTTATTAAGAAAAGTACCGAAAAGTATTAAAAAGTATCGAATATATTTTGGTACCAGTACTGGTACCAAACTATTGGTATCGGGACAGCCCTAGACACAATCCAAACAACCTTCCCTAGTCATGGTCCCAAAAAAATGCTAAATTGTGGATACGTGTTGAATGTTGTGGATATTATGAATAACATCCAAACACCATAAACTTTTTTTTTTAAATACACTCATTTAAATCCATGAGAGTGCATGATGGGAAAAAATGTAAAACACTCTCCACACTTGTCCTTTATAATGTGTACAAAATAATAGGTGTATAAATGACACAATATGTTACTGCATAGACTAATTAGGAGTCTTTGTTTGTTTACTTACTACTAAAAGACAAGTTGTCTAGTATGTTCACTATTTTATTTAAGGACTAAATGACAATAATAAACATATGTTTCATCTACACTAACATTTTTTGGTAAAATAAAGAAAATAATGACATTTTGTTGTGGTCCCCTTTATTAAGAAAAGTACCGAAAAGTATCAAAAAGTATCTTAATAAATTTTGGTACCAGTACCGGCACCAAACTATTGGTATCGGGACAACCCTAGACACAATCCAAACAACCTTCCCTAGTCATGGTGCAAAAACAAAAGCAAAATTGTGGCTACGTGTGAACTTTGTATATATTATGAAACATTTTTACAGTTTGTCCCTCCATAATGTGTACAAAATAATAGGTGTATAAATGACACAATATGTTACTGCATAGACTAATTAGGAGTCTTTGTTTGTTTACTTACTACTAAAAGACAAGTTGTCTACTATGTTCACTATTTTATTTAAGGACTAAATGACAATAATATGTTTCATGTACACTAACATTTTTTTGTTCAAATAAAGACAATAATGACATTTTTTGTGGTCGCTTTTTTTAAGAAAAGTATCGAAAAGTATCGAAATACATTTTGTACCAGTACTGGTAGCAAACTATTGGTATCGGGACAACCCTAGACACAATCCAAACAACCTTCCCTAGTCATGGTGCAAAAAAAAAAATGCAAAAAATGTTTTTAAATACACTCATTTAAATCCATGAGAGTGCATGATGGGAAAACATTTAAAACACATCTCCACTCTTGTCCAATGTGTACAAAATAATAGGTGTATAAATGACACAATATGTTACTGCATAGACTAATTAGGAGTCTTTGTTTGTTTACTTACTACTAAAAGACAAGTTGTCTAGTATGTTCACTATTTTATTTAAGGACTGAATGACAATAATAAACATATGTTTCATCTACACTAACATTTTTTTGTTAAATCAAGACAATAATGACATTTTTTGTGGTCTCCTTTTATTAAGAAAAGTACCGAAAAGTATCAAAAAGTATCTTAATAAATTTTGGTACCAGTACCGGCACCAAACTATTGGTATCGGGACAGCCCTAGACACAATCCAAACAACCTTCCCTAGTCATGGTCCCAAAAAAATGCAAAATTGTGGATACGTGTTGAACGTTGTAGATATTATGAAAAACATCCAAACACCATAAACTTTTTTTTTTAAATACACTCATTTAAATCCATGAGAGTGCATGATGGGAAAAAATGTAAAACACTCTCCACACTTGTCCTTTATAATGTGTACAAAATAATAGGTGTATAAATGACACAATATGTTACTGCATAGACTAATTAGGAGTCTTTGTTTGTTTACTTACTACTAAAAGACAAGTTGTCTAGTATGTTCACTATTTTATTTAAGGACTAAATGACAATAATAAACATATGTTTCATCTACACTAACATTTTTTGTTACAATAAAGACAATAATGACATTTGTTGTGGTCCCCTTTATTTAGAAAAGTATCGGAAAGCATCGAAAGTATCAAAATAAATTTTGGTACCCGTACTGGTACCAAACTATTGGTATTGGGACAACCCTAGACACAATCCAAACAACCTTCCCTAGTCATGGTCCCAAAAAAATGCAAAATTGTGGATACGTGTTAAACGTTGTGGATATTATGAAAAACATCCAAACACCATAAACTTTTTTTTTTTTAAATACACTCATTTAAATCCATGAGAGTGCATGATGGGAAAAAATGTACAACACTCTCCACACTTGTCCTTTATAATGTGTACAAAATAATAGGTGTATAAATGACACAATATGTTACTGCATAGACTAATTAGGAGTCTTTGTTTGTTTACTTACTACTAAAAGACAAGTTGTCTAGTATGTTCAACATTTTATTTAAGGACTAAATGACAATAATAAACATATGTTTCATGTACATTAACATTTTTTTGTTAAATCAAGACAATAATGACATTTTTTGTGGTCCCCTTTATTAAGAAAAGTACCGAAAAGTATCAAAAAGTATCGAATATATTTTGGTACCAGAACCGGTACCAAACTATTGGTATCGGGACAGCCCTAGACACAATCCAAACAACCTTCCCTAGTCATGGTCCAAAAAAAAGAAATGCAAAATTGTGGATACGTGTTGAACGTTGTGGATATTATGAATAACATCCAAACACCATAAACGTTTTTTTTTAAATACACTCATTTAAATCCATGAGAGTGCATGATGGGAAAAAATGTAAAACACTCTCCACACTTGTCCTTTATAATGTGTACAAAATAATAGGTGTATAAATGACACAATATGTTACTGCATAGACTAATTAGGAGTCTTTGTTTGTTTACTTACTACTAAAAGACAAGTTGTCTAGTATGTTCACTATTTTATTTAAGGACTAAATGACAATAATAAACATATGTTTCATGTACACTAACATTTTTTAGTAAAATAAAGACAATAATGAAATTCTTTTGTGATCCCCTTTATTTACAAAAGTATCGAAAGTATTCAAATAAATTTTGGTGCCCGTACTGGTACCAAACTATTGGTATCGGGGACAACACTAGACACAATCCAAACAACCTTCCCTAGTCATGGTGCAAAAAAAAATGCAAAAAATGTTTTTAAATACACTCATTTAAATCCATGAGCGTGCATGATGGGAAAAAAATGTAAAACACTCTCCACTCTTGTCCTTTATAATGTGTACAAAATAATAGGTGTATAAATGACACAATATGTTACTGCATAGACTAATTAGGAGTCTTTGTTTGTTTACTTACTACTAAAAGACAAGTTGTCTAGTATGTTCACTATTTTATTTAAGGACTAAATGACAATAATAAACATATGTTTCATCTACACTAACATTTTTTGTTAAATCAAGACAATAATGACATTTTTTGTGGTCGCCTTTTTTAAGAAAAGTATCGAAAAGTATCGAAATACATTTTGGTACCAGTACTGGTACCAAACTATTGGTATCGGGACAACCCTAGACACAATCCAAACAACCTTCCCTAGTCATTGTGCAAAAAAAAATGCAAAAAATGTTTTTAAATACACTCATTTAAATCCATGAGAGTGCATGATGGGAAAAAATGTAAAACACTCTCCACACTTGTCCTTTATAATGTGTACAAAATAATAGGTGTATAAATGACACAATATGTTACTGCATAGACTAATTAGGAGTCTTTGTTTGTTTACTTACTACTAAAAGACAAGTTGTCTAGTATGTTCTTTATTTTATTTAAGGACTAAATGACAATAATAAACATATGTTTCATGTACACTAACATTTTTTTGTTCAAATAAAGACAATAATGACATTTTTTGTGGTCGCCTTTATTAAGAAAAGTACCGAAAAGTATCAAAAAGTATCTTAATAAATTTTGGTACCAGTACTGGTACCAAACTATTGGTATCGGGACAGCCCTAGACACAATCCAAACAACCTTCCCTAGTCATGGTCCCAAAAAAATGCAAAATTGTGGATACGTGTTGAACGTTGTGGATATTATGAATAACATCCAAACACCATAAACTTTTTTTTTTTTAAATACACTCATTTAAATCCATGAGAGTGCATGATGGGAAAAAATATAAAACACTCTCCACACTTGTCCTTTATAATGTGTACAAAATAATAGGTGTATAAATGACACAATATGTTACTGCAGAGACTAATTAGGAGTCTTTGTTTGTTTACTTACTACTAAAAGACAAGTTGTCTAGTATGTTCACTATTTTATTTAAGGACTAAATGACAATAATAAACATATGTTTCATGTACACTAACATTTTTTGTTACAATAAAGACAATAATGAAATTTTTCTGTGGTCCCCTTTATTTAGAAAAGCATCGAAAGTATTGAAATACATTTCGGTGCCCGTACTGGTACCAAACTATTGGTATCGGAACAACCCTAGACACAATCCAAACAACCTTCCCTAGTCATGGTGCAAAAAAAAAAAAAAAGCAAAATTGTGGCTACGTGTGAACTTTGTATATATTATGAAACATTTTTACAGTTTGTCCCTCCATAATGTGTACAAAATAATAGGTGTATAAATGACACAATATGTTACTGCTTAGACTAATTAGGAGTCTTTGTTTGTTTACTTACTACTAAAAGACAAGTTGTCTAGTATGTTCACTATTTTATTTAAGGACTAAATGACAATAATAAACATATGTTTCATGTACACTAACATTTTTTGGTAAAATAAAGAAAATAATGACATTTTGTTGTGGTCCCCTTTATTAAGAAAAGTACCGAAAAGTATCTTAATAAATTTTGGTACCAGTACCGGCACCAAACTATTGGTATCGGGACAACCCTAGACACAATCCAAACAACCTTCCCTAGTCATGGTGCAAAAACAAAAGCAAAATTGTGGCTACGTGTGAACTTTGTATATATTATGAAACATTTTTACAGTTTGTCCCTCCATAATGTGTACAAAATAATAGGTGTGTAAATGACACAATATGTTACTGCATAGACTAATTAGGAGTCTTTGTTTGTTTACTTACTACTAAAAGACAAGTTGTCTAGTATGTTCACTATTTTATTTAAGGACTAAATGACAATAATAAACATATGTTTCATGTACACTAACATTTTTTTGTTCAAATAAAGACAATAATGACATTTTTTGTGGTCGCCTTTTTTAAGAAAAGTATCGAAAAGTATCGAAATACATTTTGGTACCAGTACTGGTAGCAAACTATTGGTATCGGGACAACCCTAGACACAATCCAAACAACCTTCCCTAGTCATGGTGCAAAAAAAAATGCAAAAAAATAAAAAAATAAAAAAATGTTTTTAAATACTCTCATTTAAATCCATGAGAGTGCATGATGGGAAAAAAATTTAAAACACTCTCCACTCTTGTCCAATGTGTACAAAATAATAGGTGTATAAATGACACAATATGTTACTGCATAGACTAATTAGGAGTCTTTGTTTGTTTACTTACTACTAAAAGACAAGTTGTCTAGTATGTTCACTATTTTATTTAAGGACTAAATGACAATAATAAACATATGTTTCATGTACACTAACATTTTTTGTTACAATAAAGACAATATTGAAATTTTTTTGTGGTGCCCGAAAAAAAAAAAAAGTATTGAAATACATTTTGGTACTGGTACCAAAATATTAGTATCCGGACAACTCTAATATATACATATATATATATATATATATATATATATATATATATATATATATATATATATATATATATATATATATATATATATATATATATATATATATACACGAGGATAAATGCATAATAATTTATTCTAGTTTTCTACATACATATTGATGTATGTGGCTTGGTTTGTTCTCCCGAGGTGCAAGTGAATTGGACCAGATGTGGCGTGAAGGTAAATACATGATTTATTTAAACACTATAACTACAAAAAAGTACAAACGAAAAGCGCGCACAGTGGCGGAGAAAACGACTTGGCTATGAAAACAAATACTTGCACAAAGGCAGAAACTATGAACAACAAAAAACATTAACTGTGGCTTAATAAACAAAAACTTACTTGGCATGGAACCGGCATGAAAAAAGAGCAGCAAGTGTCATAAGGGTGTGTGGAGAGTATAAATGCGGGGATGTCGTCAGAACGACAAACTGAAAACAATGAACTTAAATACTATAGACATGATTAACGAAAACAGGTGCGTGACTCAAAATGTGAAACAGGTGCGTGACGTGACAGGATGAAAACTAATGGTTGCTATGGTGACAAAACAAAAGTGCACAAAAAGTCCAAAAACAAAACCGAACATGACCAAAACAAAAACATGATCACACAGACATGACACAAATATTTATGTATTAACTTTAAAAAAAATTGTAAAATATTAGGGTTGCCCCAATACCAATATTTTGGTACCGGTACCGGTACCAAAATGTTTTTTGATACTTTTCTAAATAAAGGGCACCACACAAAAAAAGAAGTCATTATTGTCTTTATTGTAACAAAAAAAGTTAGAGTACATGAAACATATGTTTATTATTGTCATTTAGTCCTTAAATAAAATAGTGAACATAGACTGTCATGACTTGGACTATGGTGTGGTTTGTTCTCCCGAGGTGCAAGTGAATTGGACTGGTCACGGCATGAAGGTAAATACATAATTTAATAATAACACTCAAACGAACAAAAGGTGCGCTCAAGGCGGATGTACAAACTTGACTAATGAAAACAAAAGACTTGCACGGGGCCAAAAAACTATGAACAATTAAACAAAACACTAACTGTGGCATGAATCGAAACAAAACTTACTTGGCATGGACATGAAGTGCGCAGCGGAGGACAGAGTGTGACAGGGGGCATAAATGCGGGGATGTCGTCAGGACGAACAACAGAAAATGAATGAACTTAAATACTATGGACATGATTAGTGAACGCAGGTGCGTGACTCAAAACGTGCAACAGGTGCGTGACGTGACAGGTGAAAACTAATGGTTGCTATGGTGACAAACAAGAGTGCACAATGAGTCCAAACGTGGAACAGGTGAAACTAATGGGGTAATCATGGAAACAAGACAAGGGAGTGAAAAGACAGAAACTAAACAAAACATGACTTAAAACAAAACATGATAATGCAGACATGACATAGACAACTTGTCTTTTAGTAGTAAGTAAACAAACAAAGACTCCTAATTAGTCTATGCAGTAACATATTGTGCCATTTATACACCTATTATTTTGTACACATTATAAAGGACAAACTGTAAAAAAAATGGATTATTAATCTACTTGTTCATTTACTGTTAATATCTGCTTATTTTCTCTTTTAACATGTTCTATCTACACTTCTGTTAAAATGTAATAATCACTTATTCTTCTCTTCTTTGATACTTGACATTAGTTTTGGACGATACCACACATTTAGGTATCGATTCGATACCAAGTAGTTACAGGATCATACATTGGTCAAATTCAAAGTCCTCATGTGTCCAGGGACGTATTTATTGACTATTTTGTGACGATAAAAAATATCATAGTAGTATCGACTAGATACGCTCTTGTACTTGGTATCATTACAGTGGATGTCAGGTGTAGATCCACCCATGGCGTTTGTTTACATTGTGACGGCGGTGAGCTATTGTATCCTCCTACGGTGTGTAGTGAAGCATGTTTAGCTATTCCTCCTCCTCCAGTGATAATGCTACTTGTAAGAAACTTACTTTATTTGTCGCAATGGAGGCGAAGATTAGTGATTTAGAAGTAGTGTTTCAGTGTTATAACTTCACCTTTATCTTGACTTTTTACACCAAAATGTGTCCATTCTCCCTTTTCTGTCTACACACTGTGTCTGCTTGTAAGTACTCTGTGTGTGTGCGCTGCCATACATGCTCCTCTGCTGGTAAAACCAGCAATGTCATGACGTGATATCATGCCCGGGAACCGGTACTTTTCAAATATAGTACCAATTTTGATTCATTAGTACCTTGATACTACACTAGTACCGGTATACCGTACAACCCTAGTCAGTATTTACTTTTTTTAAGGAATTATATAGAAGATATGCAGAAAAAAGAACAAACACATTGAGTAAGAAAGATGTTGTGCTTTAATAACTCGCGTTTGCATCAAATGATGTGGCCCCGGGTTTGACGCCTGTGTGTTGGTGAAACAGGATTTAGTCCAAAAAAGAACTTTCTGGGGGGTTCTGTGGCCTTCAGCTCTAATTGTGACTCTTTTGTCGGCCTTCAGGTGACCCAGGTGCCCATCGAGTCATGTGAGCAGTACGGGACCTGCGGCGAGTGCCTGAGCTCCGGGGACCCTCACTGTGGCTGGTGTGTGCTGCACAACGTGTAAGTACAAACACACACACACACACACACACACACACACACACACACTTGTCTTTGTTACCTTATTGAGGCCTCCGAAAAATGCCTACCTCTAGTATTATAATAAAAGTCGTCATTTTACTCGACGCAAATCAACATTTTACAAGAGAGACTGAACATTTGTGCAATATTATGATAAAAGTTGGAATTTTACTCAATAACAGTCGCACTTTTACAAGAAAAGCTTAAAAATTTGGCAATTTTTATGAGAAGAGTCGTAATTTTACTCGACAAAAGTCACAATGTTGTAAGAAAACTTTAAAATGTTGGCGATATTATAACAATAATCGGAATTTTACTCAAGTCAAAAGTCATAGCTTTACTCAAAAAATGTCACTATTTTACAAGAACAACACAGAAATTGGGAATAGTGTGATAAAAGTCAGAATTTTACATGACTAATGTCACCATTTTGCATGAAAAACTAATTTTACGTAAAAAAGTAATAATTTTACGAGAAAATATTGCAATATTACAGAAACAGAAATATGAGAAATTGTTCCCAATTTTATAAGAAAAAAGTCGACACATTGTGACAAAAAGACTGCTTTTCGTTATTTTATATATATATATATATATTTTTGTGTTTGTAATTGTTTTTTAATCTTCATTATTTACTTCGTTATTACAGTATGTCTCTATATACATTTAAAAAAAATGGTTTTAATTAATTTTGGCCAAAGGGGGCGGTTTTTAAATTTTTTACACACACTTGTTATTTCATATGTTGACCAGAGGGGGACCACCCTCATTTTGACCAGCAGGGGTGCTAATGAGACATTGTCTATTTGATGCAATGTTATTGATTTATGTCATCACTTGTTCACACCTCCTCATATGGAAGATACTTTTCCTTCTTCATGTCTCAAGAAGGGTGAAAATACAAGAACACACACACACACACACACACATAGATTCTTGTATTTGTTACCTTCTTGAGACCTCCGAAAAATGCCTACCTCTAGTATTATAATAAAAGTCGTCATTTTACTCAACGCAAGTCAAAATTTGACTAGAAAAATTGAACATTTGTGCAATATCATGATAAAAGTTGGAATTTTACTCAATAACAGTCGCATTTTTACAAGAAAAGTTAACAATTTGGCAATTTTTATGAGAAGAGTCGTAATTTTACTCGACAAAAGTCAGTTTTATAAAAAAACTTTAAAATGTTGGCAATGTTATAATAATATTTGGAATTTTACTTAAGTCAAAAGTCTTATTTTTACTCAAAAAATGTCACTATTTTACAAGAACAAAAAAATTGGCATTATTGTGATAAAAGTCTGAATTTTACATGACAAATGTCACCATTTTGCATGAAAAAGTAATAATTGTACATAAAAAAGTAATAATTTTACGAGAAAATATTGCAATATTACAGAAACAGAAAGAATATGAGAAATTGTTCCCAATTTTATAAGAAAAAAGTCGACACATTGTGACAAAAAGACTGCTTTTTCGTTATTTTATATATATATATATATATGTTTTTTTTTTTTTTTGTCATTGTTTTTTAATCTTCATTATTTACTTCAAGTTATTACAGTATGTCTCAAGATACTTTTTTTTTTTTTTTTATTAATTTTGGCCAAACGGGTCGTGTTTTAAATTTTTTACACACACTTGTTATTTCATATGTTGACCAGAGGGGGAGCACTTTTAAAAGCGACACACAGTTAATGGGAAAAATCCCTCCTTTTTGGGACCACCCTCATTTTGACCAGCAGGGGTGCAAATGAGACATTGTCTATTAGACGCAATGTTATTGATTTATGTCATCACTTGTTCACACCTCCTCATATGGAAGATACTTTTCCTTCTTCGTGTCTCAAGAAGTGCAGAAATACAAGAACACACACACACACACACACACACATTATTGTATTTGTTATCTTCTTGAGACCTCCGAAAAATGCCTACCTCTAGTATTATAATAAAAGTCGTCATTTTACTCAACGCAAGTCAAAATTTGACTAGAAAAATTGAACATTTGTGCAATATCATGATAAAAGTTGGAATTTTACTCAATAACAGTCGCATTTTTACAAGAAAAGTTAACTATTTGGCAATTTTTATGAGAAGAGTCGTAATTTTACTCGACAAAAGTCAGTTTTATAAAAAAAACTTTAAAATGTTGGCAATGTTATAATAATATTTGGAATTTTACTTAAGTCAAAAGTCTTATTTTTACTCAAAAAATGTCACTATTTTACAAGAACAAAAAACATTGGCATTATTGTGATAAAAGTCAGAATTTTACATGACAAATCTCACCATTTTGCATTAAAAAGTAATAATTTTGCGAGAAAATGTTGCAATATTACAAAAACAGAAAGAATATGAGAAATTGTTCCCAATTTTATAAGAAAAAAGTCGACACATTGTGACAAAAAGACTGCTTTTAGTTATTTTATATATATATATATATATATATATATTTTTTTTTTTTTTGTAATTGGTTTTTAATCTTCATTATTTACTTCAAGTTATTACAGTATGTCTCAAGATACTTTTTTTTTTTTTAAATTAATTTTGGCCAAATGGGTCGCTTTTTAAATTTTTTACACACACTTGTTATTTCATATGTTGACCAGAGGGGGAGCACTTTTAAAAGCGACACACAGTCAATGTGAAAAATCCCTCCTTTTTGGGACCACCCTCATTTTGACCAGCAGGGGTGCAAATGAGACATTGTCTATTAGACGCAATGTTATTGATTTATGTCATCACTTGTTCACACCTCCTCATATGGAAGATACTTTTCCTTCTTCGTGTCTCAAGAAGGGTGGAAATACAAGAACCCCCACACACACACACACACACAGATTCTTGTATTTGTTACCTTATTGAGACCTCCGAAAAATGCCTACCTCTAGTATTATAATAAAAGTCGTCATTTTTCTCAACGCAAGTCAAAATTTTACAAGAAAAAATGAACATTTGTGCAATATTATGATAAAAGTTGGAATTGTACTCAATAACAGTCGCACTTTTGCAAGAAAAGCTTAAAAATTTGGCAATTTTTATGAGAAGAGTCGTAATTTTACTCAACAAAAGTCACAATTTTATAAAAAAAAAACTTTAAAATGTTGGCAATGTTATAATAATATTTGGAATTTTACTTAAGTCAAAAGTCTTATTTTTACTCAAAAAATTTCACTATTTTACAAGAACAAAAAAATTGGCATTATTGTGATAAAAGTCTGAATTTTACATGACAAATCTCACCATTTTGCATTAAAAAATAATAATTTGACATAAAAAAGTAATAATTTTACGAGAAAATATTGCAATATTACAGAAACAGAAATATGAGAAATTGTTCCCAATTTTATAAGAAAAAAGTCGACACATTGTGACAAAAAGACTGCTTTTCGTTATTTTATATATATATATATTTTTTTTTTGTAATTGGTTTTTAATCTTCATTATTTACTTCAAGTTATTACAGTATGTCTCAAGATATATATATTTTTTTTTTATTAATTTTGGCCAAACGGAGCGCTTTTTAAATTTTTTACACACACTTGTTATTTCATATGTTGACCAGAGGGGGAGCACTTTTAAAAGTAACACACAGTCAATGTGAAAAATCCCTCCTTTTTGGGACCACCCTCATTTTGACCAGCAGGGGTGCTAATGAGACATTGTCTATTAGATGCAATGTTATTGAGACCATGATTTATGTCATCACTTGTTCACACCTCCTCATATGGAAGATACTTTTCCTTCTTCGTGTCTCAAGAAGGGTGGAAATACAAGAACCCCCACACACACACACACACACAGATTCTTGTATTTGTTACCTTATTGAGACCTCCGAAAAATGCCTACCTCTAGTATTATAATAAAAGTCGTCATTTTTCTCAACGCAAGTCAAAATTTTACAAGAAAAAATGAACATTTGTGCAATATTATGATAAAAGTTGGAATTGTACTCAATAACAGTCGCACTTTTGCAAGAAAAGCTTAAAAATTTGGCAATTTTTATGAGAAGAGTCGTAATTTTACTCGACAAAAGTCACAATTTTATAAAAAAAAACTTTAAAATGTTGGCAATGTTATAATAATATTTGGAATTTTACTTAAGTCAAAAGTCTTATTTTTACTCAAAAAATGTCACTATTTTACAAGAACAAAAAAATTGGCATTATTGTGATAAAAGTCTGAATTTTACATGACAAATGTCACCATTTTGCATGAAAAAGTAATAATTGTACATAAAAAAGTAATAATTTTACGAGAAAATATTGCAATATTACAGAAACAGAAAGAATATGAGAAATTGTTCCCAATTTTATAAGAAAAAAGTCGACACATTGTGACAAAAAGACTGCTTTTTGTTATTTTATATATATATATATATATTTTTTGTAATTGGTTTTTAATCTTCATTATTTACTTCAAGTTATTACAGTATGTCTCTATATACATTTTTTTTTTTTTAATTAATTTTGGCCAAACGGGTCGCTTTTTAAATTTTTTACACACACTTGTTATTTCATATGTTGACCAGAGGGGGAGCACTTTTAAAAGTAACACACTGTCAATGTGAAAAATCCCTCCTTTTTGGGACCACCCTCATTTTGACCAGCAGGGGTGCGAATGAGACATTGTCTATTAGATGCAATGTTATTGATTTATGTCATCACTTGTTCACACCTCCTCATATGGAAGATACTTTTCCTTCTTCATGTCTCAAGAAGGTAGGAAATACAAGAACACACACACACACACACAGATTCTTGTATTGTTACCTTCTTGAGACCCCCGAAAAATGCTTACCTCTACTATTATAATAAAAGTCGTCATTTTACTCAACGCAAGTCAAAATTTTACAAGAAAAACTGAACATTTGTGCAATATTATGATAAAAGTTGGAATTTTACTCAATGACAGTCGCACTTTTACAAGAAAAGCTTAACAATTTGGCAATTTTTATGAGAAGAGTTGTAATTTTATTAAAAAAAAACTTTAAAAT
Source organism: Nerophis lumbriciformis (assembly GCF_033978685.3). Taxonomy (NCBI): domain Eukaryota; kingdom Metazoa; phylum Chordata; class Actinopteri; order Syngnathiformes; family Syngnathidae; genus Nerophis; species Nerophis lumbriciformis. Next base: position 74,507,206 of record NC_084548.2, read on the forward strand.
GTTGGCAATGTTATAATAATAATTAGAATTTTACTTAAGTCAAAAGTCATAACTTTACTCAAAAAAATGTCACTATTTTACAAGAACAACAAAAAAAGTGTCATTATTGTGATAAAAGTCTGAATTTTACATGACAAATCTCACCATTTTGCATTAAAAAGTAATAATTTGACATAAAAAAGTAATAATTTTACGAGAAAATATTGCAATATTACAAAAACAGAAAGAATATGAGAAATTGTTCCCAATTTTATAAGAAAAAAGTCGACACATTGTGACAAAAAGACTGCTTTTCGTTATTTTATATATATATATATTTATTTTTGGTTTGTAATTGGTTTTTAATCTTCATTATTTACTTAAAGTTATTACAGTATGTCTCTATATGCATTTTTTTTATTATTATTATTAATTTTGGCCAAAGGGGGCGCTTTTTAAATTTTTTACACACACTTGTTATTTCATATGTTGACCAGAGGGGGAGCACTTTTAAAAGCGACACACAGTCAATGTGAAAAATCCCTCCTTTTTAGACTACCCCCATTTTGATAGATGTCACCACCAGGGGGTGCAAATGAGATCTCAATTTTTTTGTTTTTTTTGTAACGTGCTTAAGGCCGATGACAAAGGAGTCAGGGACCACAGATGGCCCTTGTGCCGCACTTTGGGCAACCCAGCTGTAGAAGCTAACAGTTAATGTCCACTATAGTCTTAGTATTTGTTCATCCTATGCTCACATATGGCTTGTCGTACGTCAGCAACCGGAAGTCGTAAAATCAGCCGGCGGGTTTGATGAATAGGGAAGTCCTTCTTTATCTTGTTTGATCATATATTGCTGCCTTTGCACCTGTCGATGTTCACTTTTGTATGCACATTAAAAAAAAAAAAAAAAAAAAAAAAAAAAATCCTGACTTTGGAGCAATGTTCACGGACTCTAGTATTTTTTTTTTTTTTTTTTTTCTTAATTTTTTTTTTTTTTTATTATATTCATCTAGTATTCTAGTATTCTCTATTAGATGCAATGCTTTTCCCTATTGGGACCAAGATTTATGTCATCACTTGTTCACACCACACACACAATCTCCCATCAATGAAAAGTGTGAGTGGAGGAGGAAATGAGCGCACTCGTTCATCCCTTACATGTGGTCAATGCGCCACAGTGACCCCCGCTGGCCGCCTGCTGCCACTGCAGGACCAAAGCGGAGCAAATGAAATGCAGTTTGTGAGAAATGGACCCCTCGGCTTTGATGAAATGACTGACAGAGGCTGCAAAAACATTCCCCGGTTCTCGGCGTCTGAAGCACACTCTCGTCCGTCTGAGCTGCCACGTCTTGAATGCTTGAAGCGAACAACCCCCCCGTCCCAAAAAAAAAAAAAGGTGCAGGCGTTGAATATTTGTCAGGCGGGGCCGGGCTGCAATCATCATTACAAGCGACACGGCAAAGTGCACTTGAAGTCATTTGCATGGCTCCAAAAGGCGGGACAGGACAAATAATTGCCTAGCGACGAGGTAATGTGGCAAGATGGAGGCGGGAGGAGTTGGTGTTGCTTCACGCCGCCGCCATTTAGCTCCACCTCAGCTTCCACGCTTGCATGCTAATCGCCTGCTTTTGTGTGGGAGTGGGAGGCTTTAACTCCTTTTCAGAGGTTATAATAATAATAGGCCTCGTTTTTTTTGTCACCCAACTTTGTCAACTGTCACTTTAGTCCTCCTTTAGTCTGCTGAGAGTTCATCACATGCACACTTTTTATCTTCTTCTTGTGACTTCATCTTGACAAACATCCTGCTTCTGATGGAACCTTCCACCATGTTGTCCAATCTTGCCCATTGAGGAGCATCTCCTCCCCCCCTCCTCCTCCCTCCTCACTCTCCATTCATGGCAGCTCCTTCGCCAGCTGCGCCCGGCTGAAGAAAAGGACATGACGGGAGGAGGAGACGGGAGGAGAAGACGGTAGGAGGAGACTGGATGAGAAGACGGAATGAGAAGACCGGATGAAAAGACAAGAGGAGAAGACAGGAGAAGGAGACGGGATGAGGAGACGGGATGAGGAGACGGGATGAGTAGACGGGAGGAGGAGACGGGAGGAGAAGACAAGATGAGGAGACGGGTTGAGGAGATGGGATGAGGAGATGGGAGGAGGAGACGTAAGGAGAAGACAGGCTGAGAAGAAGAGAGGAGAAGACGGGATGAGAAGAAGAGAGGAGAAGACCGGGTGAGAAGACGGGAGGAGAAGACAGGAGAAGGAGATGGGAGGAGGAGATGGGATGAGGAGACAGGATGATGAGACGGGATGAGTAGATGGGAGGAGGAGACGGGAGGAGAAGACGGGAGGAGACGACAAGATGAGGAGACGGGATGAGGAGACGGGAGGAGGAGACAAGAGGAGGAAATGGGAGAAGACGGGAGGAAAAGACGGGATGAGAAGACAAGAGGAGAAGACGGTAGGAGAAGACAGGAGGACAAGACGGAATGAGAAGACGAAATGAGGAGAGGGAATGAGGAGAAGACGGGATGAGAAGACGGGAGGAGGAGACGGGAGGAGGAGACGGGAGGAGGAGACGGGAGGAGGAGACGGGAGGAGGAGACGGGATGAGAAGACGGGAGGAGAAGACAAGATGAGGAGACGGGTTGAGGAGACGGGATGAGGAGACGGGATGAGAAGACCGGATAAGAAGACGGGAGGAGAAGACAAAAGAAGGAGATGGGAGGAGGAGATGGGATGAGGAGACGGGATCAGGAGACGGGATGAGTAGACGGGAGGAGGAGACGGGATGAGAAAATGGGAGGAGACGACAAGATGAGGAGACGGGTTGAGGAGACGGGATGAGGAGATGGAAGGAGGAGACGGGAGGAGAAGACGGGAGGAGAAGACGGGAGGAGAAGACGGGATGAGAAGACGGGAGGAGAAGACGAGATGAGGAGACGGGATGAGGAGACGGGAGGAGCAGACAGGAGGAGGAGACAGGCTGAGAAGAAGACAGGAGAAGACGGGAGGAGAAGACGGGATGAGAAGACAAGAGGAGAAAATGGGAGGAGAAGACGGGAGGAGAAGACGGGAGGAGAAGACGGGAGGAGAAGACGGAATGAGGAGACGGGAGGAGAAGACGGAATGAGGAGACGGGATGAGAAGACGGGAGGAGAAGACGGGAGGAGAAGACGGAATGAGGAGACGGGATGAGAAGACGGGAGAAGACGGGAGGAGAAGACGGGAGGAGGAGACGGGAGGAGGAGACGGGATGAGAAGACGGGATGAGGAGACGGGAGGAGGAGACGGGAGGAGGAGACAGGAGGAGAAGACAGGAGGAGAAGACAGGCTGAGAAGACGGGATGAGGAGACGGGATGAGGAGACGGGAGGAGGAGACGGGAGGAGGAGACAGGAGGAGAAGAAGACAGGAGAAGACGGGAGGAGAAGACGGGAGGAGAAGACAAGAGGAGAAAATGGGAGGAGAAAATGGGAGGAGAAGACGGGAGGAGAAGACGGAATGAGGAGACGGGAGGAGGAGACGGGAGGAGAAGACGGGATGAGAAGACAAGAGGAGAAAATGGGAGGAGAAGACGGGAGGAGAAGACGGAATGAGGAGACGGGAGGAGGAGACGGGAGGAGGAGACGGGATGAGGAGACAGGAGGAGAAGATGGGAGGAGAAGACGGGAGGAGAAGACAGGATGAGGAGACGGGATGAGGAGACGGGAGGAGAAGATGGGAGGAGAAGACGGGAGGAGAAGACAGGATGAGGAGACGGGATGAGGAGATGGGAAGAGGAGACAGGAGGAGGAGACAGGAGGAGAAGACAGGCTGAGAAGAAGACAGGAGGAGACGGGATGAGAAGACAGGATGAGGAGACGGGATGAGGAGACGGAAAGAGGAGACAGGAGGAGGAGACAGGAGGAGAAGACAGGCTGAGAAGAAGACAGGAGGAGACGGGATGAGAAGACGGGATGAGAAGACAAGAGGACAAAATGGGAGGAGAAGACGGGAGGAGGAGACGGGAGGAGTAGATGGGAGGAGTAGACGGGAGGAGGAGACGGGAGGAGAAGACGGGAGAAGGAGACGGGAGGAGGAGACGGGAGGAGAAGATGGGATGAGATGACAGGAGGAGAAGACGGGAGGAGGAGACGGGATGAGGAGACGGGAGGAGAAGACGGGATGAGAAGACAAGAGGACAAAATGGGAGGAGTAGACGGGAGGAGTAGACGGGAGGAGTAGACGGGAGGAGGAGACGGGAGGAGAAGACGGGAGGAGGAGACGGGAGGAGAAGATGGGATGAGATGACAGGAGGAGAAGACGGGAGGAGGAGACGGGAGGAGGAGACAGGAGGAGAAGACGGGATGAGAAGACGGGATGAGAAGACGGGAGGAAAAGACGGGATGAGGAGACGGGATGAGAAGACGGGATGAGAAGACGGGATGAGAAGACGGGAGGAAAAGACGGGATGAGGAGACGGGATGAGAAGACGGGAGGAGAAGACGGGAGGAAAAGACGGGATGAGGAGACGGGATGAGAAGACGGGAGGAAAAGACGGGATGAGGAGACGGGAGGAGAAGACGGGATGAGAAGACGGGATGAGAAGACGGGAGGAAAAGACGGGATGAGGAGACGGGATGAGAAGACGGGATGAGAAGACGGGATGAGAAGACGGGAGGAAAAGACGGGATGAGGAGACGGGATGAGAAGACGGGAGGAGAAGACGGGAGGAAAAGACGGGATGAGGAGACGGGATGAGAAGACGGGAGGAAAAGACGGGATGAGGAGACGGGATGAGAAGACGGGATGAGAAGACGGGATGAGAAGACGGGAGGAAAAGACGGGATGAGGAGACGGGATGAGAAGACGGGATGAGAAGACGGGATGAGAAGACGGGAGGAAAAGACGGGATGAGGAGACGGGATGAGAAGACGGGAGGAGAAGACGGGAGGAAAAGACGGGATGAGGAGACGGGATGAGAAGACGGGAGGAAAAGACGGGATGAGGAGACGGGATGAGAAGACGGGATGAGAAGACGGGATGAGAAGACGGGAGGAAAAGACGGGATGAGGAGACGGGATGAGAAGACGGGATGAGAAGACGGGATGAGAAGACGGGAGGAAAAGACGGGATGAGGAGACGGGATGAGAAGACGGGAGGAGAAGACGGGAGGAAAAGACGGGATGAGGAGACGGGATGAGAAGACGGGAGGAAAAGACGGGATGAGGAGACGGGATGAGAAGACGGGATGAGAAGACGGGATGAGAAGACGGGAGGAAAAGACGGGATGAGGAGACGGGATGAGAAGACGGGATGAGAAGACGGGATGAGAAGACGGGAGGAAAAGACGGGATGAGGAGACGGGATGAGAAGACGGGAGGAGAAGACGGGAGGAAAAGACGGGATGAGGAGACGGGATGAGAAGACGGGATGAGGAGACGGGATGAGAATGAGAGGACTCGATGACTCTTGGGCCCGCTGGCCTTATGATTGCAGCTCAAAGTGATGACATCATCAATGGGTTAGGGTTAGAGTCTTACTGACACAAAAGCAGAGACCCAAACAAAAATGTCCTGAGCACAAAGCTGAGCTTGTGAGATGAGTCGTGTCTCTGAGGAGAACATTTATGTCACTAACTTTGTGTCCAACTTTATTTATGTCACTAACTTTGTGTCCAACTTTATTTATGTCACTAACTTTGTGTCCATCAACTTGTTTTGTGTTGATGATGCATCTTGTTCTTCTTTTTTATTAGTCCCCTTATCTACAACACAAACTAACAAGTATGCGTTAAGTACCACCATAATGACAACATTAAATACAGTAGTGTAGTAGACCTAAGTATTCATTAAGTACCACCATAATGACAACATTAAATACAGTAGTGTAGTAGACCTAAGTATGCGTTAAGTACCACCATAATGACAACATTAAATACAGTAGTGTATTAGACCTAAGTATTCATTAAGTACCACCATAATGACAACATTAAATACAGTAGTGTAGTAGACCTAAGTATTCATTAAGTACCACCATAATGACAACATTAAATACAGTAGTGTAGTAGACCTAAGTATTCATTAAGTACCACCATAATGACAACATTAAATACAGTAGTGTAGTAGACCTAAGTATGCGTTAAGTACCACCATAATGACAACATTAAATACAGTAGTGTAGTAGACCTAAGTATTCATTAAGTACCACCATAATGACAACATTAAATACAGTAGTGTAGTAGACCTAAGTATTCATTAAGTACCACCATAATGACAACATTAAATACAGTAGTGTAGTAGACCTAAGTATTCATTGAGTACCACCATAATGACAACATTAAATACAGTAGTGTAGTAGACCTAAGTATGCGTTAAGTACCACCATAATGACAACATTAAATACAGTAGTGTAGTAGACCTAAGTATTCATTAAGTACCACCATAATGACAACATTAAATACAGTAGTGTAGTAGACCTAAGTATTCATTAAGTACCACCATAATGACAACATTAAATAAAGTAGCGTAGTAGACCTTCCTGACAGTGTGTGTGCGCCTCTTAAATATGTCCCCTAATTTAGTGATTTTTAAAATGATTTTTTTTGGTCCCACTAAAACGTAGTTTGTCTTGACGAAGAAGTCGGGCGTTGTGCACTAATGAGAGCGACACGAGGGTCAGACTACAACTACACACGGATAATGGCCTTGTCACGTAACCATGGCAACAGCAGCCGTCCCGCATGGCCCCGCCCACCTCGCCAGCTCCATTTCATCCAATGAATCAATGACTGCACATGTGACTTCTATCAACACACTTCATAACAACAATACACACTTTGTGTTGACAACATGTGTATCAACACACTTCATAACAACAATACACACTTTGTGTTGACAACATGTGTATCAACACACTTCATAACAACAATACACACTTTGTGTTGACAACATGTGTATAAAGACACTTCATAACAACAATGCACACTTTGTGTTGACAACATGTGTATAAAGACACTTCATAACAACAATACACACTTTGTGTTGACAACATGTGTATAAAGACACTTCATAACAACAATGCACACTTTGTGTTGACAACATGTGTATCAACACACTTCATAACAACAATACACACTTTGTGTTGACAACATGTGTATAAAGACACTTCATAACAACAATACACACTTTGTGTTGACAACATGTGTATAAAGACACTTCATAACAACAATGCACACTTTGTGTTGACAACATGTGTATCAACACACTTCATAACAACAATACACACTTTGTGTTGACAACATGTGTATAAAGACACTTCATAACAACAATACACACTTTGTGTTGACAACATGTGTATAAACACACTTCATAACAACAATACACACTTTGTGTTGACAACATGTGTATAAAGACACTTCATAACAACAATACACACTTTGTGTTGACAACATGTGTATCAACACACTTCATAACAACAATACACACTTTGTGTTGACAACATGTTGGATCCTTCTTTAAAGTAATGGGATGAAAAAAGGCCTTAAAAGAGTAACAATTCATCTTTATAGCAAAATATGAAATATGTTGTGATTGAAGACACCAGCAGGATCTATTTACACCCCCAGGGAGCACATGTGTGTGTGTGTGTGTGTGTGTGTGTGTGTGTGTGTGTGTGTGTGTGTGTGTGTGTGTGTGTGTGTGTGTGTGTGTGTGTGTGTGTTTAGGTGTGTGTGTACAGTGTGTGTGTGTACAGTGTGTGTGTGTGTGTGTGTGTTTATGTGTGTGTGTACAGTGTGTGTGTGTGTGTGTGTGTGTACAGTGTGTGTGTGTGTGTGTGTACATTGTGTACAGTTTGTGGGTACAGTGTCTGTGTACAGTGTGTGTGTGTGTGTGTGTGTGTGTACAGCGTGTGTGTACAATGTGTGTGTACAGTGTGTGTGTGGACTGTGTGTGGACTGTGTGTGTACAGTGTGTGTGTGTGTGTGTGTGTGTGTGTGTGTGTGTGTACAGTGTGTGTGTGGACTGTGTGTGGACTGTGTGTGTACAGTGGGTGTGTGTGTGTGTGTGTGTGTGTGTGTGTGTGTGTGTGTGTGTGTGTGTGTGTGTGTGTGTGTGTGTGTGTGTGTAGTGTGTGTGTCTGTGTACAGTGTGTGTGTATGTGTGTGTGTGTGTGTGTGCAGTGCGTGTGTTCTCATGCAGCATGTGTGTGTGCAGTGCGTGTGTTCTCATGCAGCATGTGTGTGTGTATAGTGTGTATGTTCTCAAGCAATGTGTGTATGATCTCATGCAGCATGTGTGTGTACAGTGTGTGTTCTCATGCAGCATGTGTGTATAGTGTGTGTATTCTCAAGCAATGTGTGTGTGTTCTCATGCAGCATGTGTGTGTATAGTGTGTGTGTTCTCAAGCAATGTTTGTGTGTTCTCATGCAGCATGTGTGTGTACAGTGTGTGTGTTCTCATGCAGTATATGTGTGTATAGTGTGTTTGTTCTCAAGCAATGTGTGTGTGTTCTCATGCAGCGTGTGTGTGTGTGCAGTGCGTGTGTTCTCATGCAACATCTGTGTGTACAGTGTGTGTGTTCTCATGCAGCATGTGTGTGTATAGTGTGTGTATTCTCAAGCAATGTGTGTGTGTTCTCATGCAGCATGTGTGTGTGTGTTCTCATGCAGCGTGTGTGTGTGTACATTGTGTGTGTTCTCACGCAATGTGTGTGTGTGTGTGTGTACAGTGTGTGTTTTCATGCAGCGTGTGTGTGTGTGTTCTCATGCAGCGTGTGTGTGTGTGTACATTGTGTGTGTTCTCACGCAATGTGTGTGTGCGTGTGTGTGTGTGTGTACAGTGTGTGTTCTCATGCAGCGTGTGTGTGTGTACATTATGTGTGTTCTCACGAAATGTGTGTGTGTGTGTACAGTGTGTGTTTTCATGCAGCGTGTGTGTGTGTGTTCTCATGCAGCGTGTGTGTGTGTGTACATTGTGTGTGTTCTCACGCAATGTGTGTGTGTGTGTGTGTGTACAGTGTGTGTTTTCATGCAGCGTGTGTGTGTGTGTGTGTGTGTGTGTGTTCTCATGCAGCGTGTGTGTGTGTGTGTGTGTACAGTGTGTGTGTGTTCTCATGCAGCGTGTGTGTGTACAGTGTGTGTGTACAGTGTGTGTGTGTGTGTGTGTGTACAGTGTGTGTTCTCCTGCAGCATGTGTGTGTGTGTGTACAGTGTGTGTGTTCTCATGCAGCGTGTGTGCGTGTACAGTGTGTGTGTGTTCTCATGCAGCATGCGTGTGTACAGTGTGTGTTCTCATGCAGCATGTGTGTGTACAGTGTGTGTGTTTTCATGCAGCATGTGTGTGTACAGTGTTTGTGATCTCATGCAGTGTGTGTGTACAGTGTGTGTGTTCTCATGCAATGTGTGTGTACAGTGTGTGTGTTCTCATGCAGTATGTGTGTGTATAGTGTGTTTGTTCTCAAGCAATGTGTGTGTGTTCTCATGCAGCGTGTGTGTGTGTACAGTGTGTGTGTTCTCATGCAGCGTGTGTGTGTGTGTGTGTGTGTGTGTGCAGTGTGTGTGTTCTCATGCAACATCTGTGTGTACAGTGTGTGTGTTCTCATGCAATGTGTGTGTACAGTGTGTGTGTGTTCTCATGCAGCGTGTGTGTGTACAGTGTGTGTGTTCTCAAGCAATGTGTGTGTGTTCTCATGCAGCATGTGTGTGTACAGTGTGTGTGTTTCCATGCAGCATGTGTGTGTACAGTGTGTGTTCTCCTGCAGCATGTGTGTGTGTGTGTACAGTGTGTGTGTTCTCATGCAGCGTGTGTGTGTGTGTACATTGTGTGTGTTCTCACGCAATGTGTGTGTGTGTGTGTGTGTGTGTGTGTGTGTGTACAGTGTGTGTTCTCATGCAGCGTGTGTGTGTGTACATTATGTGTGTTCTCACGAAATGTGTGTGTGTGTGTGTACAGTGTGTGTTTTCATGCAGCGTGTGTGTGTGTGTTCTCATGCAGCGTGTGTGTGTGTACATTGTGTGTGTTCTCACGCAATGTGTGTGTGTGTGTGTGTGTACAGTGTGTGTTTTCATGCAGCGTGTGTGTGTGTGTGTGTGTGTGTGTTCTCATGCAGCGTGTGTGTGTGTGTGTGTGTGTGTACAGTGTGTGTGTGTTCTCATGCAGCGTGTGTGTGTACAGTGTGTGTGTACAGTGTGTGTGTGTGTGTGTGTACAGTGTGTGTGTACAGTGTGTGTGTGTGTGTGTACAGTGTGTGTGTTCTCAAGTTCTGATAACATAATTGTGCTCAGGTGCGTGGGATGGAGATGTAGCTGCGAGTCAGCAGGAAGTGGAGTGTGTGTGTGTGTGTGTGTGTGTGTGTGTGTGTGTGTGTGTGTGTGTGTGAGTGTGTGTGTGTGTGTGTGTGTGTGCGTGCGTGTTGCAGCCTCACCGACACACGCAGCTCGGCGTGGCGGCCCATCAGCCCATCAGCCGCCGCGCGGTGGACGGCGTCTGACCCGGCGGAGTCCAATTAGAGGCGCTAGGAAGCACTCAGACTCTGCTGGCTGACACACAACACACACTTTTAATAGGGACACACTTTTAATGAGTGCATGGTCGGGGCGGAGTGTGGGAGTGGGAGTGGGAGTGGGAGTGGGAGTGGGCTCGCTGCTGGCTGAAGGTTAGCGCTAGCAGGGGAGAGAAATGAGTGTCATTTACATAGCAGGCCACTAGGTGGTGATGTCACCACTAGAGTGGTGATGTCACCACTAGAGGGGTGATGTCACTTTGTCATGAAACGCCACTCATCAAGTAAAAAGTGACCTAACAGTCTCAGGTGTCCCAACACAAGTTTGTTTACTTCCAATATCACACCCATACTGGAAACTTTATCGATATCAATCCCATTCGATATCAGCATGAATCCTACATACTTTTATTTTGTAGAGTGTTTGGTACCGGAAAGTTATTTTGATACTTTGCGACCACAAAAAGTGTCATTATTTTCTTTATTGTAACAAAACATCTTAGTGTAGATGAAACATATGTTTATTATTGTCATTTAGTCCTTAAATAAAATAGACAACTTGTCTTTTAGTAGTAAGTAAACAAACAAAGACTCCTAATTAGTCTATGCAGTAACATATTGTGTCATTTATACACCTATTATTTTGTACACATTATGAGGGACAAACTGTACAAATGTTTCATAATATAAACAACGTTCACACGTATCCACAATTTTGCTTTTTGCATTTTTTTTTTGCACCATGACTAGGGAAGGTTGTTTGGATTGTGTCTAGTGTTGTCCCGATACCAATAGTTTGGTACCAGTACAGGCACCAAAATTTATTTGAATATTTTCGATACTTTTGTAAATAAAGGGGACCACCAAAAAATGTCATCATTGTCTTTATTTTACTAAAAAATGTTAGTGTAGATGAAACATATGTTTATTATTGTCATTTAGTCCTTAAATAAAATAGTGAACATACTAGACAACTTGTCTTTTAGTAGTAAGTAAACAAACAAAGACTCCTAATTAGTCTATGCAGTAACATATTGTGTCATTTATACACCTATTATTTTGTACACATTATGAGGGACAAACTGTACAAATGTTTCATAATATAAACAACGTTCACACGTATCCACAATTTTGCTTTTTGCATTTTTTTTTTTTTTTGCACCATGACTAGGGAAGGTTGTTTGGATTGTGTCTAGTGTTGTCCCGATACCAATAGTTTGGTACCAGTACGGGCACCAAAATTTATTTGAATACTTTCGATACTTTTGTAAATAAAGGGGACCACAAAAAGATTTCATCATTGTCTTTATTTTACTAAAAAATGTTAGTGTGGATGAAACGTATGTTTATTATTGTCATTTAGTCCTTAAATAAAATAGACAACTTGTCTTTTAGTAGTAAGTAAACAAACAAAGACTCCTAATTAGTCTATGCAGTAACATATTGTGTCATTTATACACCTATTATTTTGTACACACTATGAGGGACAAACTGTAAAAATGTTTCATAATACAAACAACGTTCACACGTATCCACAATTTTGCTTTTTGCTTTTTTTTTTTGCACCATGACTAGGGAAGGTTGTTTGGATTGTGTCTAGTGTTGTTCCCGATACCAATAGTTTGGTACCAGTACGGGCACCAAAATTTATTTGAATACTTTCGATACTTTTGTAAATAAAGGGGACCACAAAAAATGTCATTATTGTCTTTATTGTAACAAAAAATGTTAGTGTACATGAAACATACGTTTATTATTGTCATTTAGTCCTTAAATAAAATGTTGAACATACTAGACAACTTGTCTTTTAGTAGTAAGTAAACAAACAAAGACTCCTAATTAGTCTATGCAGTAACATATTGTGTCATTTATCTACTTATCATTTTGTCTATATTATGGAGGGACAAACTGTAAAAATGTTTCATAATATATACAAAGTTCACACGTATCCACAATTTAGCATTTTGCATTTTTTTTGCACCATGACTAGGGAAGGTTGTTTGGATTGTGTCTAGGGTTGTCCCGATACCAATAGTTTGGTACCAGTACGGGCACCAAAATTTATTTGAATACTTTCGATAATTTTGTAAATAAAGGGCACCACAAAAAAATGTCATTATTGTCTTTATTTTACTAAAAAATGTTAGTGTAGATGAAACATATGTTTATTATTGTCATTTAGTCCTTAAATAAAATAGTGAACATACTAGACAACTTGTCTTTTAGTAGTAAGTAAACAAACAAAGACTCCTAATTAGTCTATGCAGTAACATATTGTGTCATTTATACACCTATTATTTTGTACACATTATGAGGGACAAACTGTAAAAATGTTTCATAATATAAACAACGTTCACACGTTTCCACAATTTTGCCTTTTGCATTTTTTTTTGCACCATGACTAGGGAAGGTTGTTTGGATTGTGTCTAGTGTTGTCCCGATACCAATAGTTTGCTACCAGTACAGGTACCAAATTTTTTCCGATACTTTCGATGCTTTTCGATACTTTTCTAAATAAAGGGTACCACAAAAAAAATCATTATTGTCTTTATTGTAACAACAAATGTTAGTGTAGATGAAACATATGTTTATTATTGTAATTTAGTCCTTCAATAAAATAGTGAACATACTAGACAACTTGTCTTTTAGTAGTAAGTAAACAAACAAAGACTCCTAATTAGTCTATGCAGTAACATATTGTGTCATTTATACACCTATTATTTTGTACACATTATGAGGGACAAACTGTAAAAATGTTTCATAATATAAACAACGTTCACACGTATCCACAATTTTGCTTTTTGCATTTTTTTTTTTTTTTTGCACCATGACTAGGGAAGGTTGTTTGGATTGTGTCTAGTGTTGTCCCGATACCAATAGTTTGGTACCAGTACGGGTACCAAAATTTATTTGAATACTTTCGAAACTTTTGTAAATAAAGGGGACCACATAACAATTTCATTATTGTCTTTATTTTACTAAAAAATGTTAGTGTAGATGAAACATATGTTTATTATTGTCATTTAGTCCTTAAATAAAATAGTGAACATACTAGACAACTTGTCTTTTAGTAGTAAGTAAACAAACAAAGACTCCTAATTAGTCTATGCAGTAACATATTGTGTCATTTATACACCTATTATTTTGTACACATTATAAAGGACAAACTGTAAAAATGTTTCATTATATCTACGACGTTCACACGTATCCAAAATTTGGCATTTTGCTTCTTTTTTTTTTGCACCATGACTAGGGAAGGTTGTTTGGATTGTGTCTAGTGTTGTCCCGATACCAATAGTTTGGTACCAGTACGGGCACCAAAATGTATTTGAATACTTTCGATACTTTTGTAAATAAAGGGGACCACAAAAAAATTTCATTATTGTCTTTATTTTACTAAAAACTGTTAGTGGAGATTAAACTTATGTTTATTATTGTCATTTAGTCCTTAAATAAAATAGTGAACATACTAGACAACTTGTCTTTTAGTAGTAAGTAAACAAACAAAGACTCCTAATTAGTCTATGCAGTAACATATTGTGTCATTTATACACCTATTATTTTGTACACATTATGAGGGACAAACTGTACAAATGTTTCATAATATAAACAACGTTCACACGTATCCACAATTTTGCTTTTTGCATTTTTTTTTTTTGCACCATGACTAGGGAAGGTTGTTTGGATTGTGTCTAGTGTTGTCCCAATACCAATAGTTTGGTACCAGTACGGGCACCAAAATGTATTTGAATACTTTCGATACTTTTGTAAATAAAGGGGACCACATAAAAATGTCATTATTGTCTTTATTTTACTAAAAAATGTTAGTGTAGATGAAACATATGTTTATTATTGTCATTTAGTCCTTAAATAAAATAGACAACTTGTCTTTTAGTAGTAAGTAAACAAACAAAGACTCCTAATTAGTCTATGCAGTAACATATTGTGTCATTTATACACCTATTATTTTGTACACTTTATGAGGGACAAACTGTAAAAATCATTTACTGTTAATATATGCTTATTTTCTGTTTTAACATGTTCTATCTACACTTCTGTTAAAATGTAATAATCACTTATTCTTCTCTTCTTTCATACTTGACATTAGTTTTGGATGATACCACACATTTAGGTACCGATTCGATACCAAGTAGTTACAGGATCATACATTGGTCAAATTCAAAGTCCTCATGTGTCCAGGGACATATTTACTGACTTTATAAACATAATATGATGTTTTTAAAATGAAAAAATATTTTGTGATGCTAAAAAATATCAATGTGATCATAGTAGTATCGATTAGATACTTGATATCATTACAGTGGATGTCAGGTGTAGATCCACCCATGGCATTTGTTTACATTGTGACGGCGGTGAGCTATTGTATCCTCCTACGGTGTGTAGTGAAGCATGTTTCGCTATTCCTCCTCCTCCAGTGATAACGCTACTTGTAAGAAACTTACTTTATTTGTCGTCACGGAGGCGAGGATTAGTGATTTAGAAGTAGTGTTTCAGTGTTATAACATCTTAACTTTTTCCAGCAAAATGCGTCCATTCTCCCTTTTTTCTATCTACACACTGTGTCTGCTTGTAAGTACTCTGTGTGTGTGCGCTGCCCAACATGCTCCCTCTGCTGGTAAAACCAGCAATGTCACGATGTGACGTCAAACAGTCTTGTACCGTTTTTGATTCATTAGTACGGCAATACTCCTAGTTAGTCTATGCAGTAACATATTGTGTCATTTATACACCTATTATTTTGTACACATTAAAAGGGACAAGCAGTACAAAATGGACTCAGACAACCCTAATTTGTATATAAGGGGGCTATTTATCCACGAAATGTGTAAAAAAAAGACCAAAAAACAGAACGCTGATTCTGAGATATTTGGGGGCTTGCTCGGGGCTTTATTTTTCTCGGGTTTAAGTGAAGGGGTTGAAGTGACACACCTCACCGTGAGCACACCTTTCTCCTCCCCAGGTGCTCCCGGAGGAACCGCTGCGACCGCGCCAGCGAGCCCTACCGCTTCGCCGCCTCTCTGGACCAGTGCGTGAAGGCCACCGTGCACCCGGACAGCATCGCAGTGTCCGAGCCCAGCGTGACAGTAAGTTTGCAGTTTGCACACATAATGAAAAAGCACTCAGGCGTTAATGAAATGAATAAACAGGCTCATCTACATACCCGCTTGCCCACGTAGGGACGCCAAAAAGGCCTGCAATAACTCCCTGGTCTTGATTGTGTGCGCCATGCATAAACATGAGGCGGGAAGGGTTCATAAGAGCTTCGTGTTGGCGTTTCAGCGCCCGTACGCTCGCTCGCTCGCTCGCTACCTTAGAAGTCTGCACGCTCGCCAAGATGTGTTTGTGTGGGAGGCTGAGTGGGCGTCGAAAGTTGCCCGGCGAACTTCGGGGCCAAAACGTGTGTGAGCATACGCTGGAGACTCCTGCGTGGAAACAACACATGAGGAGGAATTGCGCGCGGAAGCCGAAAGGCCAAGGCCGAACCGAAGTGCTAACAGTTAGCACTATAGCCCGTTAGCGTCAAGTAACAAAATGGGCGAAACAAACCCAGCATGCAATAGCGTTAACGTGCTAAAAAGTTAACATGCTTGAAAGAACAAAATGAACCAAAGTGCTAACAGTTAGCACTATAGCCCGTTAGCGTCTAGTAACAAAATGGGCGAAACAAACCCAGCATGCAATAGCGTTAACGTGCTAAAAAGTTAACATGCTTGAAAGAACAAAATGAACCAAAGTGCTAACGGTTAGCACGACAGGCCGTTAGCGTCAAGTAACAAAATGCCGGAGGTGGCAAGTCATTGTTTTGCAAGTCATAAGTAGGGATGATGCTCCAAAACGAGGAAGATACAGCCATGGCGACGCCGACGACGAGTCAGATGAAGAAATACGTTTTGTTGCACCTTTTCTGCTTGAGTCCGGCGATTAGTTGCAAATCTTGCTTTATTGATTGCTTCCACACAGCCAATCCAACACAAAACAAACTAGTCCCGCCCGCACTCACGCTACCGCTCCCTCTCTTCTCCCGCCCACACACTCACTGACGTCACTTACCTCACATGTTCACCTATTAAAGGGCCACACACACACACACACATACGCTACTCTCATAACAGCTTGTAAATTCCAAGCCGCAGCTGCGATTGTAGTAGTGGACTACCAAGTGCTTGGCACTGAAGATCTTCCTCAGAAGCAAAGAATGACCGGTTTTGGGCCATACTAGGGAGAGATGGAAGATTCCAGACTCTAGTGCATTTGATGAAAGCACTTTTGTGCGTGCCACACAGCAATGCATCATCAGAGAGGGTGTTCAGCATGCTTAGAAAAATAGTGACGGAGAATAGAACAAGGATGCACAACTCAACCCTTTACTCAACAATGAGTAGATGAGTGTTATGTGTGTGTATATGTGGAAATAAATGAACACTGAAATTCAAGTATTTATTTTATTTATATATACATATATATATATAATAAAATAAATATATATATATATATATATATATATATATATATATATATATATATATATATATATATATATATATATACCAAAAAGCCCTTGATGAAAGCGGATACAATTTCACCCTCACCTATGAACCCACGCCAGGAAACCAACCAAAAAAGAACAGAAAACGAAACGACATCATCTGGTACAACCCCCCATACAGCAAAAACGTCTCAACTAACATTGGACACAAATTTCTCAATCTGATTGACAAACACTTTCCCAAAGACAACACCCTAAGAAAAGTATTCAACAAGAACAACATTAAATTGAGCTACAGCTGCATGAACAATATACGACAAGTTATCTCAAACCACAACAAAACAATTGCAAATGAGCCGTCGGCCCCCGGACAGAGCGACTCCAAAACCAACAAAGGCTGCAACTGCCGAAAGAAACCTGATTGCCCTCTCAACGGGGGGTGCTTACAAACATCAGTTGTCTACCAATCTAAGGTAACACGCAAGGACATTAACACATCCGACACATATGTAGGATTAACCGAGGGAGAGTTCAAAACCAGATGGAACAATCACAAGGCTTCTTTCAGGAACCAAAACCTACGGAATACCACAGAACTCAGCAAACACATTTGGGACCTCAAAGACAATAATGTTGAATATTCAATAACATGGCAAATTCTTGCATCCAGCACACCTTACAATAGTGGTAATAAAAGATGCAACCTATGCTTGAAAGAGAAACTGTTTATTATTTACCGTCCAGACCTGTCATCCCTCAACAAGCGCAGCGAAATTGTAACAGCATGCCGCCACAGACGGAAACACCTCCTAGGTAACACATGAGCCAATCACCACGCCCCTACGCCAGCCTGTACCCACCCACTCTGTGCCCTATATAAACCATGGTATGCGAATGCTCCCATTAAAATCTCCTGATGATTGAGGGTACCCCCCCCCCCCCCCTCATGAAACTGGCCTGTAGAGATGAAATAGTCTTGTGATTTTTTTCCCACACATACATATATATATATATATATATATATATATATATATATATATATATATATATATATATATATATATGAAATACTTGACTTGGTGACTTCTATCTGTAAATATACTCCTCCCCTCTTAACCACGCCCCCCGCCCCACCCCCGACCACGCCCACCCCACCTCCCGAAATCGGAGGTCTGTTAAAGTCTAAGACTTTACATGTTGTCAAGTCCAGTCTAAAGTCATCAAATTCATGAATCGAGACCAAGTCATGTGACTCGAGTCCACACCTCGGCTAATTAGGAGTCTTTGTTTGTTTACTTACTACTAAAAGACAAGTTGTCTAGTATGTTCACTATTTTATTTAAGGACTAAATGACAATAATAAACATATGTTTCATGTACTCTAACATTTTTTGTTACAATAATGACATTTTTTGTGGTCCCTTTATTTAGAAAAGTATCAAAGTATTTTGGTACCGGTACCAGTACCAAAATATTGGTATGGAGACAACCCTAATTTGGAGGTACATTGAAGTGTTGAGTTTTGTCACGTTCAAACACTGAGGACATCTATGAAACAAGACAAAAGGCAAGGAATCAAACAGAGACAGAATTCAATTTGGACTCAATATTGAGGAGAGACACGGCCACTGCACTCTCTGTACAGACGAAGAAGGTTTTCGTCTCCTCTTTTATTCAGATGTTCAATGTTCACGCACCAACACATGTCACAGCAGGAATGGGGAGTATGTAAAACAGTCATTGTTTTCGGTCGCTTTGAAAGACCAAGAAGAGGATTTCTCGGGCTTGGGCTCTTCCTGGATCCGGCTGGGGCAGGTGTTGGAGGACAATGGACAACCCCTCCCGTCTCCTGACCACAGTTGCTTCAAAAGAATCTCAGTAAAACTAAAAACTAAAATAATGCTATTTGGTAATAGTAGAAAAGAGCATCAAATACAAATAGACGGAGTAGACATTGAAAGGGTAAAATAAACTAGATTTTTGGGAGTATTAATAGATGATCAAATGAACTGGAAATCTCATATACAAAACATACAACATAAGGTGGCAAAAAACATTTCAATAATGAATAAAGCAAAATATGTCCTGGGCCAAAAATCACTACATATTCTCTACTGCTCGCTAGTGTTACCATATCTGAGTTATTGGTGGAAATATGGGGAAATAACTACAAATGTGCGCTACATTCGCTAACCGTGTTACAAAAAAGATCAGTTAGAATTAAAGCTGCAAGCAGCGTTGTTCGGGCCCGCGTATTTGGCAGGTGCTAGTCCTAAGTGTCCCAATACTTTTGTCTACTTTTAGTCTGAAGTGTCCCAATACTTTTGTCTAGTGTACCTACCTTGTCTGCATTGTGTGGGCACGTTGGTGCTTCCTGCTTTTAAGCAGCCATCTTAAAAAAAACAGTAGCGCCGCAGCATCAGCGCAGCGGGTCTTTGAAGGGTCATAAAATCAAAACCGGAGCAGGTATTAAAAAACTGTTCTGTCAAGGGTTTAATCTCTCACCTGTGTTAGTTTGAAGGCGAAACGACAAACGCGCTCAGAGGAGATAGTTTTTGAAGGAAGGTGACCGGTTTTTACAAAAAAATTGTTTTGAAGGGGGAATAGCAAACTTCCTGTTGATTTTTGCTGGGGGTTGTCAATTTATGAAATGTAGGTCTAAGTAAGACCTACATAGAGGTTTTTGTTTCATGTCTCTCCGACCTTCCCAGTGGGAGTTACAGGCAGTTTTGTAATTTTTTTCTCCTGAGGAGCAGTTATTTCTGCGTTTTATAAAAAAAATTGCGGTAGAGCACAATTTTTAGATTTGGGGTTAGGTTTTTTCATTAGATCACAGTTTTAGCCAGTCCTGATGTGTGCGTTAATTTTGGTGATTTTTGAAGCGTGTTAAGGGGGTCAAATTACAGCTCAAAGAGGCAAAAGTGACTGTTTTTAGTACTTTTTTGTGTTGAAGGGGGAATAGCCAACTTCCTGTTGATTTTAGCCCGAGAATGTACCATTATAAAAGCTAGGTCTGAGTCAGACGTACATAGAGGTTTTTGTTTCATGTCTGTCCGACCTTCCTAGTGGGAGTTACAGGCAGTCTAGTTGTTTTTTTCCTAGGGGGCGCTAGAGCGCAATTTTGAGTTTTGTGGTTTGTTTTTTTTACTAAAAGGCAATTTTCGCAGGTCCTGATGTGTGGGTCAAATATGGTGAGTTTTGAAGCATGTTAAGTGGGTCAAATTAGTGCTCAAAGAGGCGGCGGAAGAATAAAGAAAAAAGAATAATAAAACCTTACAAATTCAATAGGTCCTTATGTCCCATTGCATAAGGACTCCCTTTGGGAGTCCTTTTGCAATGGGCCGTGCGGGCCCTAATAATACATAATGTTGGATATAGAGAACATTTATTTATTAAGTCAGAAATATTAAAGTTTGGTGATTTGGTAAAATTGCAAACAGCTAAAATGATGTACAAAGCAAACTATAACCTGCTACCAAAAAATGTACAACAATTCTTCTCAACTAAAGAGGAGAAATAATTGAAAACATTTATATGCACGTACAACACTTAGAACTTTTAGCATATCAGTATGTGGAATTAAATGATGGAATGGATGAAGTAAAGAAGTTAAAGATTGTACTGATATGATCCAGTGTAAGAGGTTGTTCAAAATAATAGTGCTTACAGAGTACAAAGAAGAAGAATTATGAGAAATACTTTCAACTAGGGCTGCAGCTAACGATTATTTTTCTATCGATTAATCTATCGATTATTATTTTTTCGATTAATCGGTTAATCTATAGATTATTTTTTCGATTAATCTATAGATTATTTTTCCTTTTACCGATTTTTTTTTTTTATTTATTTAAAATGAAGAGGAAAAAATAAATGTAGGCCAGTTTTTTCAAAAGGCATGGCTTTTATTTACAACAAAAAAAGGAAAAAGACCCTTTTTTATTTCAACCGTACATCCCGTCAAAAGCCTAAAGACTGACTGCACAGTTCCTGTCTTCACAATAAAAGTGCCGCTCCATCGCGCCTGCGCTTTCAAAACAAGAGTCTCCGAAAGCCAGCGCAAACAAGCTAGCAAGCTACGGAGTTTGCCGCCAATGTATTTCTTGTAAAGTGTATAAAAACGAATATGGAAGCTGGACAAATAAGATGCCAAAAACCAACCACTTTCATGTGGTATTAGACAGAAAGGAGGAACTTTTTTTCTCCTCCATTTGAAAACGTGGATGTTATCATCACTACTGTCTGATTCCAATCAATGCAAGTCATCAGAATCAGGTAATACACCAACTTATATTCTTGTCTTCATGAAAGAAAGGAATCTATATGTGTTAAACATGCATGTATATTCATTAAAACACCTTTAACATGTAAACAAAAACGGCAAAATAAATAAATATAAATTATATACTGTATATATATGTGTGTGTGTATGTATATATATATATATATATATATATATATATATAAATGTGTATATATATATATATATATATATATATATATATATATATATATATATATATATATATTAGGGCTGCAGCTAACGATTATTTTTCTATCGATTAATCTATAGATTATTTTTTCGATTAATCGGTTAATCTATAGATTATTTTTTCGATTAATCTATAGATTATTTTTCCTTTTACCGATTTTTTTTTAATTTATTTAAAATGAAGAGGAAAAAATAAATGCAGGCCAGTTTTTTCAAAAGGCATGGCTTTTATTTACAAAAAAAAAAAGTATGGCCACTAGTCAGTCAACATTGACAACAACATGACAAAATATTCTGTAACAATGTAAACATTTAAAACTTTTAACATTTAACAAAATTAAAAGTAGCTTATTTGCTTTTTAATGTGCAAATATAAAAGTAAACATCCAGTGCAAATCTTAATATTCTGGAATAGTATAAGCATTTCAAAAGTAAAAGTATTGCTTATTTTTGCTTTAAAATGTGCAAAAATAAAGATAAACATCCAATACAAAAAAGTGCAAAACGGAAATATTCTGTAACAAGTGTAAACATTTCAACAAAAGTAAAAGTATTGCTTATTTGCTAAAATGTGCAAAAATAAAGCTAAACATCCAATACAAAAAAGTGTACAGTGTAAACATTTCAACAAAAGTAAAAGTATTGCTTATTTTGCTTAATAACACAACAATGATAGTATGATTAAAGTGAAAGTGAATTGTTGGTTTGTACATAGTATATGTAACTGTTAATGTTGTAAAAGGTATTTGCACAACTAATTAACGTTAGCGTTTGTGACACGTCTTGTGCCGTGGGGTTCTTTCAGGACCGACAGACTGAACGCCAGACGGCTTTGCCAGGTTTACAATCTTTTAATTTTACACAAAGTCTTTTCTCTTCCAACTGCGCGGATCACCTGGGCACGATTGCCGCTCGCTCGCCGCCGCCGCCTCTCCACAGCGTTAAAGAGGAGCGCGTCTTTGTAAACACTGAACAGGCACGCCAAACGCGCCTCTCAGAGCGAAACGGTGCTTTAGTTTACGAATTTACAACGCAGATACAAATGACACATTCATGTTTTTGTGTAATAATGACAACGTATACGCACGCGGACGATTGACTTGTTGATGGTGATGGCAAGAACGCTGTCGGGGGTTTTCTTTTCAAATGTTCGTTCATAGCCGTTGTGCTGCTATGATAGGCCATTTCCGCTCGACACAGTGTGCATACAACAACATTATTAGGCCGTTTATTGAAATACTCCCACACTTTTGACGACTTTTGGCGTGCTTTTTTCCCCTCGCTCGCATCGTCTGCTTTGCGCTCCGCCATGACAGTAAAGTAGTGTGACGTAAATATGCGACGCGCCGACGCACAAAAACGGCGTCGACGTATTTACGTAACCGATGACGTCGACTACGTCGACGCGTCGTTTCAGCCTTACTTTCAACCTTATTGAAAATAAGATATTCTTCATCTCAGTATGTTAATAATGACTGAATTAATTAATTAATTAGATATTACAAAACTGTTGTATACTAATTCATAGATGTTATTTTATTATATAAAAAGGTCAGTAAATGATTCTATATATTTGTAAACGCTTGAAGTGGGAAAGGGGTAGGATTAAATAAGCTTTGCTTCTTCCTACTCCTTTTCGGGCATGATGTAAAATTAAATGATATGAAATTGTGCGATGTGTTATGATGTAAGTGTGTTCATGTTCCAAATAAACTAAAGAAAGAAAAGAAAGAAAAGGGCAGCGGGTCGTAAATAGCGTTGACTTCAAAGAGAGTTCGTTGAACACTTCAAAGAGAGTTCCTCTGGAAGTTGAGCAGATCCTGCCGTCTCTCCGTGTTGAAATCACAGTGACAGCATTCATCTTCTTATCAGGAACACAATGCAACACAACGTTTCTTTTGTGATAACTTACAAACAATTATTCCAACAAGTTTAGAGTTCAACACGAAGATTCGCCACACTCTAACCGCTAATATTGACCGCTGCTTAAAGCTGACATTTCTCAGGCGATAATTTCCGCACCAAAAAAAAAATTCCGCGGGGCCCCCGGTTTAGCTATCGCCATGACGACGCCTCCTCCCGCCCAGGAGCAATAAAACACGGAGGAAACAATCCAGTCACCTTTATCGCGCCTCACGCCAATTAGGCCAGCCTGCTTCAGGAAAAAGGCGAAAAGACTCGACACTCGGGAGACGAGACGACTTTGTGTAGCGGCGACTTTGGAGTGTTTATCCGCCACGCAGACGCCTCTCTACCCCGCTGGCACGAGGAGGCTAATTAGCGCGAGAGGTTACTCGGGGAATTCAACGTTGGACAAAAGGCGTTGATTGCTGTAATCAAGCATCTCTGCCAAAATTGTCCCCGATTGGTTCGTTTGGGACGGAAGTAAACTCACTTTAGTTCACCAAAGTCTTCGCTCTCCTTCCATAATTAAACATGAGCGAAATTGTTTAAACACAAACAAGAAACGACTTTTAAATTCTGGATATTGTAACCTCACGCTGTTCATGTTACACAGACTTATCTTACTTGGAAACATTTGGGAATTGTTCCCCCTATCCATTTTATCTTTCCCGTTCATTAAGTATTTATTCCAAAGTTTACGCTGCTACAGAAAGAAAGAAAGAAAGGAGTGGAAGGAGAGAGAGAGAGACAAAGAAGTCTTCAAGATGTTTACATCTGCTTTGAGAAATGTGAGAAGGAGGAGGAAGGGTAGGCTCATGAGCAAAACATCTGATTGTCATGTCGGCACAACCGGGAAGGTTTTACTTAAACATTCAACAAGCAGAAGAAAACATTTGAAGAGGAGCCTAAACTACAAAGCCCCAAAAACAGTGAAGTTGTCACGTTGTGTAAATTAGAGATGTCCGATAATATCAGCCTGCCGATATTATCGGCCGATAAATGCTTTAAAATGTAATATCGGAAATGATCGGTATCGTTTTTTTTTTATTATCTGTATCGTTTTGTTTTTTTGTTGTTGTTTTTTTATTAAATCAACAAAAAACACAAGATACACTTACAATTAGTGCACCAACCCAAAAAACCTCCCTCCCCCATTTACACTCATTCACATATTTCTGTTATTAATATTCTGGTAGGTTCCTACATTATATATCAATATATATCAATACAGTCTGCAAGGGATACAGTCCGTAAGCACACATGATGCTGGTCCACTAATAGTACTAACCTTTAACACTTCATTTGACTCATTCTCATTCATTACTAGTTTCTATGTAACTGTTTTTATATTGTTTTACTTTCTTTTTTATTCAAGAAAATGTTTTTAATTTATTTAACTTATTTTATTTTATTAATATTTAAAAAAAAGGACCTTATCTTTACCAAACCTGGTTGTCCAAATTAGGCATAATAATGTGTTAATTCCACCACTGTATATATCAGTATCGGTTGATATCGGTATCGGTAATTAAAGAGTTGGACAATATCGGAATATCGGATATCGGCAAAAAGCCATTATCGGACATCCCTAGTGTAAATGGTGAATAAAAAGAGAATACAACAAATCCTTTTCAACTTATATTCAATTGAATAGACTGCAAAGACAAGATATTTCATGTTCACACTGACAAACTTTCTTCTTTTTGGCAAATATTAACTCATTTGGAATTTGATGCCTGCAACATGTTTCAAAAAAGCTGGAACATGAATGAATGAATGATGACAACATGAATAGTTGATGGATGGATGAATGCTAACATGAATAGTTGATGCATGGATGGTGACAACATGAATTGTTGATGGGTGAATGATGACAACATGAATAGTTGGTGGGTGAATGATGACAACATGAATAGTTGATGGGTGAATGATGACAACATGAATAGTTGATGAATGTATGGTGACAACATGAAGAAATGAATGATGACAACATGAATAGTTGATGGATGAATGATGACAACATGAATAGTTGATGGATGAATGATGACAACATGAATAGTTGATGGATGCATGGTGACAACATGAATAAATGAATGATGACAACATGAATAGTTGATGGATTAATGATGACAACATGAATAGTTGATGGATGAATGATGACAAGATGAATAGTTGATGGGTGGATGATGACAACAAGAATAGTTGATGGATGGATGATGACAACATGAATAGTTGATGGATGAATGATGACAAGATGAATAGTTGATGGATGGATGATGACAACAAGAATAGTTGATGGATGAATGATGACAACATGAATAGTTGATGGGTGAATGATGACAACATGAATAGTTGATGGATGCATGGTGACAACATGAATAAATGAATGATGACAACATGAATAGTTGATGGATGGATGATGACAACATGAATAGTGAATGGATGAATGATGACAACATGAATAGTTGATGGATGGATGATGACAACATGAATTAATTAATGACAACATGAATAGTTGATGGATGCATGTGACAACATGAATAAATGAATGATGACAACATGAATAGTTGATGGATTAATGATGACAACATGAATAGTTGATGGATGAATGATGACAAGATGAATAGTTGATGGATGGATGATGACAACAAGAATAGTTGGTGGATGGATGATGACAACAAGAATAGTTGATGGATGAATGATGACAACATGAATAGTTGATGGATGCATGGTGACAACATGAATAAATGAATGATGACAACATGAATAGTTGATGGATTAATGATGACAACATGAATAGTTGATGGATGAATGATGACAACATGAATAGTTGATGGATGCATGGTGACAACATGAATAAATGAATGATGACAACATGAATAGTTGATGGATTAATGATGACAACATGAATAGTTGATGGATGGATGATGACAAGATGAATAGTTGATGGATGGATGATGACAAGATGAATAGTTGATGGATGGATGATGACAACATGAATAGTGGATGGATAAATGATGACAACATGAATAGTTGATACATGGATGGTGACAACATGAATAGTTGATGGATTAATGATGACAACATGAATAGTTTATGGATGGATGGTGACAGCATGAATAAATGAATGATGACAACATGAATAGTTGATGGATGAATGATGACAACATGAATAGTTGATGGATGGATGGTGACAACATGAATACATTAATGATGACAACATGAATTGTTTATGGATGAATGATGACAAGATGAATAGTTGATGGATGGGTGATGACAACAAGAATAGTTGATGGATGGATGATGACAACATGAATAGTTGATGGATGAATGCTGACAACATGAAAGTTAATGGATGAATGATGACAGCATGAATAGTTGATGGATGAATGATGACAACATGCATAATGAACGAATGAATAATGACAAAATTATTGGTAAATGGATGGATGATGACAACATGTATAGTTGATGGATGAATGATGACAACATGAATAGTTGATGGATGGATGGTGACAACATGAATAAATTACTGATGACAACATGAATCGTCTATGGATTAATGATGACAACATGAATAGTTGATGGGTGAATGATGACAACATGAATAGTTGATGGATGATGATGACAACATGAATAGTTGATGAATGGATGATGACAACAAGAATAGTTGGTGGATGGATGATGACAAGATGAATAGTTGATGGATGAATGATGACAACATGAATAGTTGATGGATGGATGATGACAACAAGTAGTATCACACTAGATACGCTCCTGTACTTGGTATCATTACAGTGGATGTCAGGTGTAGATCCACCCATAGCATTTGTTTACATTCAGGCTATCAGGGCGGTACATCTCGGTTGGTATATGAAATACTTGAGTATATATATATATATACACATATATATATATATATATATATATATATATATATATATATATATATATATATATATATATATATATATATATGAAATACTTGAGTATATATATATATATATATATATATATATATATATATATATATATATATATATATATATATATATATATGAAATACTTGAGTATATATATATATATACACATATATATATATATATATATATATATATATATATATATATATATATATATATATATATATATATACATATATGAAATACTTGAGTATATATATATATATATATATATATATATATATATATATATATATATATATGAAATACTTGACTAGCTGTAAATATACTCCTCCCCTCTTAACCACGCCCCCCCTGGACCATGCCCCGCCCCCCTCCCCACCCCCCACCTCCCGAAATCGGAGGCCTCAAGGTTGGCAAGTATGCTTCAAGATCAGCGGCTCGCTAACGAGGGCCGCCGCCAGTCAAGCTGCTGGGCTGCCCGGCGGCTCCCAGCAGCCCGCCGGCGTTTAGTTGTCAGGCAGATGAGGAGGAAGAAAAAGCACAAAAGGCAAACTTCAAACAGCGAGTGTGGCCCAAATAGGAGGAAGACGAGGGCGACACGACACGATGATGATGACGATGATGATGATGATGATGATGATGATCTCCGGCTGCGGAGCGCGATCACATGACATCTAAATCTATATTTGCTTATTTATAGGCTGAGTCCTCAAGCGCCGTGTCACCGACTCTCCTGAGAAACACTTCAAACGCCAGCATCTGCATATATATATATATATATATATATATATATATATATATATATATATATATATATATATATATATATATATATATATATATATATATATAACCTACTAGAATAATCCTCTCACACCCTTGAAAGAAGCCATGAAAACATGACTTTGACAAATATTGTACATCAAATATTTGTAACTCATACTATCATGTCTGGGCTATAGAGCACACACAGCAAATGTTGTCATTCATCCATCAACTATTCATGTTGTCATTATCCATCCATCAACTATTCATGTTGTCATCATTCATCCATCAACTATTCATGTTGTCATTATCCATCCATCAACTATTCATGTTGTCATCATTAATCCATCAACTATTCATGTTGTCATTCATCCATCAACTATTCATCTTGTCATCTTTCATCCATCAACTATTCATGTTGTCTTCTTTCATCCATTAACTATTCATGTTATCATTCATCCATCAACTATTCATGTTGTCATCATTCATCCATTCACTATTCATGTTGTCATCATCCATCCATCAACTGTTCTTGTTGTCATCATCCATCCATCAACTATTCATGTTGTCATCCATCCATCAACTATTCATGTTGTCATTCATCCATCAACTATTCATGTTGTCATCTTTCATCCATCAACTATTCATGTTGTCTTCTTTCATCCATCAACTATTCATGTTATCATCCATCCATCAACTATTCATGTTGTCATCATTCATCCATTCACTATTCATGTTGTCATCATCCATCCATCAACTGTTCTTGTTGTCATCATCCATCCATCAACTGTTCTTGTTGTCATCATTCATCCATCAACTATTCATGATGTCATCATTCATCCATCAACTATTCATCTTGTCATCATTCATCAACTATTCATCTTGTCATCTTTCGTCCAACTATTCATTTTGTCATCATTTATCCATTCACTATTCATGATGTCATCATTCATCCATCAACTATTCATGTTGTCATCATTCATGTTGTCATCATCCATCCATCAACTATTCATGTTGTCATCATTCATTCATTCATGTTGTCATCATTCATCCAACAACTATTCATGTTGTCATCATTAATTCATTCATGTTGTCAACATCCATCCATCAACTATTCATGTTGTCATCATTCATCCATCAACTGTTCTTGTTGTCATCATTCACCCATCAACTATGTATGTTGTCATCATTCATCCATCAACTATTCATGTCATCATTCATCATTAACTATTCATGTTGTCATAATTCATCCATCAACTATTCATGTTGTCATCATTCATCCATTCACTTATTCATGATGTCATCATTCATAAATCAACTATTCATTTTGTCATCATTTATTCATTCATGTTGCCATCATCCATCCATCAACTATTCATGTTGTCATCATCCATCCATCAACTATTCATGTTGTCATCATCCATCCATTCAACTATTCATGTTGTCATCATTCATTCATTCATGTTGTCATCGTCCATCCATCAACTATTCATGTTGTCATCATTCATTCATTCATGTTGTCAACATTCATCCATCAACTATTAATGTTGTCATCATTCATCCATCAACTATTCATTTTGTCATCATTCATCCATCAACTATTCATGTTGTCATCATTCATCCATCAACTATTCATGTTGTCATCATTCATCCATTCACTATTCATGTTGTCATCATTCATCCAACAACTATTCATGTTGTCATCATTCATCCATCAACAATTCATGTCGTCATTCATCATCAACTATTCATGTTGTCATCATTCATCCATCAACTATTCATGTTGTCATCATTCATTCATCAACTATTCATGTTGTCATCATTCATCCATCAACTATTCATTTTGTCATCATTCATCCATTCACTATTCATGTTGTCATCATCCATCCATCAACTATTCATGTTGTCATCATTCATCCATCAACAATTCATGTCGTCATTCATCATCAACTATTCATGTTGTCATCATTCATCCAACAACTATTCATGTTGTCATCATCCATCCATCAACTATTCATGTTGTCATCATTCATCCATCAACTGTTCTTGTTGTCATCATTCACCCAACAACTATTCATGTTGTCATCATGCATCCATCAACTATTCATGTTGTCATCATTTATCCATCAACTATTCATGTTATCATCATTCATCCATCAACTGTTCTTGTTGTCATCATTCACCCATCAACTATTTATGTTGTCATCATTCATCCATCAACTATTCATGTTGTCAT
>NC_084548.2:74542500-74560000 GCF_033978685.3 Nerophis lumbriciformis
GGGGGGGGGCGCAGGTTCCCCGCCTGAGCACATCAGGACCCCCGGCTACTTTGCAGAGCCGGAGGTGCTAACATTAATGTGGAGGATTAGTGGTGTGGCACTGACACACAAATCTTATTATCAGCACATTTGGCAACTTGACCACCTTCAAGGCTCACACACACACACACACACACACACACACACACACACACACACACACACACACACTTTCTGCGCTGTCATGTCAGCAGAGAGCAGAGAGCAGTTAGCAGCATGCATGCTGTCAAGTCAACAACCTCCAGATAATAAAAACTCCCATAAAAAAAGAAAGATATTAAAAGGAAAAGTCATTTAAATTCAATGTGGCCCACAGGAAATAATATCAATCTGTACCAGAGTCAAATAATATACTTTAATATTGCATCTTGACTAAGTCATTAAAGACATCTTGACTAAGTCATTAAAGACATCTTGACTAAGTCATTAAAGACATCTTGACTAAGTCATTAAATACATCTTGACTAAGTCATTAAGTACATCTTGACTAAGTCATTAAATACATCTTGACTAAGTCATGAAAGACATCTTGACTAAGTCATGAAAGACATTTTGACTACGTCATTAAATACATCTTGACTAAGTCATTAAGTACATCTTGACTAAGTCATTAAATACATCTTGACTAAGTCATGAAAGACATCTTGACTAAGTCATGAAAGACATTTTGACTAAGTCATGAAAGACATCTTGACTAAGTCATTAAAGACATCTTGACTAAGTCATTAAAGATATCTTGACTAAGTCATTAAAGACATCTTGACTAAGTCATTAAAGACATCTTGACTAAGTCATGAAAGACATCTTGACTAAGTCATTAAATACATCTTGACTAAGTCATGAAAGACATTTTGACTAAGTCATGAAAGACATCTTGACTAAGTCATTAAATACATCTTGACTAAGTCATGAAAGACATTTTGACTAAGTCATGAAAGACATCTTGACTAAGTCATTAAAGATATCTTGACTAAGTCATGAAAGACATTTTGACTAAGTCATGAAAGACATCTTGACTAAGTCATTAAAGATATCTTGACTAAGTCATTAAATACATCTTGACTAAGTCATTAAATACATCTTGACTAAATCATTAAATACATCTTGACTAAATCATTAAAGACATCTTTACTAAGTCATAAAAGACATCTTGACTAAGTCATGAAAGACATCTTGACTAAGTCATGAAATACATATTGACTAAGTCATTAAAGACATCTTTACTAAGTCATGAAAGACATCTTGTCTAAGTCATAAAAGACATCTTGACTAAGTCATTAAAGACATCTTGACTAAGTCATGAAATACATCTTGACTAAGTCATGAAAGACATTTTGACTAAGTCATGAAAGACATCTTGACTAAGTATTAAAGACATCTTGACTAAGTCATTAAAGACATCTTGACTAAGTCATTAAAGACATATTGACTAAGTCATGAAAGACATCTTAACTGAGTCATTAAAGACATCTTGACTAAGTCATGAAATACATCTTGACTAAGTCATTAAAGACATATTGACTAAGTCATGAAAGACATCTTAACTGAGTCATTAAAGACATCTTGACTAAGTCATTAAAGACATCTTGACTAAGTCATGAAAACATCTTGACTAAGTCATGAAAGACATCTTGACTAAGTCATGAGAGACATCTTGATTAAGTCATGAAAGACATATTGACTAAATCATTAAACACATCTTGACTAAGTCATTAAAGACATCTTGTCTAAGTCATGAAAGACATCTTGACTAAGTATTAAAGACATCTTGATTAAGTCATTAAAGACATCTTGACTAAGTCATTAAAGACATCTTGACTAAGTCATTAAAGACATCTTGACTAAGTCATTAAAGACATCTTGACTAAGTCATGAAAGACATCTTGACTAAATCATGAAAGACATCTTGACTAAGTATTAAAGACATCTTGATTAAGTCATGAAAGACATCTTGACTAAGTCATTAAAGACATCTTGACTAAGTCATTAAAGACATCTTGACTAAGTCATGAAAGACATCTTGACTAAGTCATTAAATACATCTTGACTAAGTCATGAAAGACATTTTGACTAAGTCATGAAAGACATCTTGACTAAGTCATTAAATACATCTTGACTAAGTCATGAAAGACATTTTGACTAAGTCATGAAAGACATCTTGACTAAGTCATGAAATGCATCTTGACTAAGTCATGAAAGACATCTTGACTAAGTCATTAAATACATCTTGACTAAGTCATGAAAGACATCTTGACTAAGTCATTAAAGACATCTTGACTAAAGCATTAAAGACATCTTGACTAAGTCATGAAAGACATCTTGACTAAGTCATCAAAGACATATTGACTAAATCATGAAATACATCTTGACTAAGTCCTTAAAGACATCTTGACTAAATCATGAAAGACATCTTGACTAAGTCATTAAAGACATCTTGACTAAGTCATGAAAGACATCTTGACTAAGTCATTAAAGACATCTTGATTAAGTCATGAAATACATCTTGACTAAGTCATTAAATACATCTTGACTAAGTCATTAAAGATATCTTGACTAAGTCATTAAAGACATATTGACTAAGTCATGAAAGACATCTTGACTAAGTCATGAAAGACATCTTGACTAAGTCATTAAAGACATCTTGATTAAGTCATGAAATACATCTTGACTAAGTCATTAAATACATCTTGACTAAGTCATTAAAGATATCTTGACTAAGTCATTAAAGACATATTGACTAAGTCATGAAAGACATCTTGACTAAGTCATGAAAGACATCTTGACTAAGTCATTAAAGACATCTTGACTAAGTCATTAAAGACATCTTGACTAAGTCATGAAAGACATTTTGACTAAGTCATGAAAGACATCTTGCCTAAGTCATGAAAGATATTTTGACTAAGTCATGAAATACATCTTGCCTAAGTCATGAAAGACATCTTGACTAAGTCATGAAAGAAATCTTGACTAAGTCATGAAAGATATCTTGACTAAGTCATGAAAGACATCTTGACTAAGTCATTAAAGACATCTTGACTAAGTCATGAAAGACATCTTGACTAAGTCATTAAATACATCTTGACTAAGTCATGAAAGACATCTTGACTAAGTCATTAAAGACATTTTGACAAAGTCATGAAAGACATCTTGACTAAGTCATGAAAGACATCTTGACTAAGTCATGAAAGACATCTTGACTAAATCATGAAAGACATATTGACTAAGTATTAAAGACATCTCGACTAAGTCATTAAAGACATCTTGACTAAGTCATGAAAGACATCTTTACTAAGTCATTAAAGACATCTTGACTAAGTCATGAAAGACATCTTGATTAAGTCATTAAATACATCTTGACTAAGTTCTTAAAGACATCTTGACTAAATCATTAAAGACATGTTGACTAAGTCATTAAAGACATATTGACTAAATCATTAAATACATCTTGACTAAGTCATTAAAGACATATTGACTAAGTCATTAAAGACATCTTGATTAAGTCATGAAATACATCTTGACTAAGTCATTAAAGACATGTTGACTAAGTCATTAAAGATATCTTGACTAAGTCATTAAAGACATCTTAACTAAGTCATTAAAAACATCTTGACTAAGTCATGAAAGACATCTTAACTAAGTCATTAAAGACATCTTGACTAAGTCATGAAAGACATCTTGACTAAGTCATTAAAAACATCTTGACTAAGTCATGAAAGACATATTGACTAAGTCATTAAAGACATCTTGACTAAGTCATTAAAGACATTTTGACTAAGTCATGAAAGACATCTTGACTAAGTCATTAAAAACATCTTGACTAAGTCATTAAAGACATCTTGACTAAGTCCTTAAAGACATCTTGACTAAATCATTAAAGACATTTTGACTAAGTCATTAAAGACATCTTGACTAAGTCATGAAAGACATCTTGACTAAATCATGAAATACATCTTGACTAAGTCATGAAAGACATCTTGACTAAATCATGAAAGACATCTTGACTAAGTCATTAAAGACATCTTGACTAAATCATTAAATACATCTTGACTAAGTCATTAAAGACATCTTGACTAAATCATGAAAGACATCTTCACTAAGTATTAAAGACATCTTGACTAAGTCATTAAAGACATCTTGACTAAATCATTAAATACATCTTGACTAAGTCCTTAAAGACATCTTGACTAAGTCATTGAAGACATCTTGACTAAATCATTAAATACATCTTGACTAAGTCCTTAAAGACATCTTGACTAAGTCATTAAAGACATCTTGACTAAATCATTAAATACATCTTGACTAAGTCCTTAAAGACATCTTGACTAAGTCATTAAAGACATCTTGACTAAGTCCTTAAAGACATCTTGACTAAATCATTAAATACATCTTGACTAAGTCATTAAAGACATCTTGACTAAATCATTAAATACATCTTGACTAAGTCCTTAAAGACATCTTGACTAAGTCATTAAAGACATCTTGACTAAGTCCTTAAAGACATCTTGACTAAATCATTAAATACATCTTGACTAAGTCATTAAAACATCTTGTCTAAGTCATTAAAGACATCTTGACTAAGTCATTAAAAACATCTTGACTAAGTCATTAAAGACATCTTGACTAAGTCCTTAAAGACATCTTGACTAAATCATTAAATACATCTTGACTAAGTCCTTAAAGACATCTTGACTAATTCATTAAAGACATCTTGACTAAATCATTAAAGACATTTTGACTAAGTCATTAAAGACATCTTGACTAAGTCATGAAAGACATCTTGACTAAATCATGAAATACATCTTGACTAAGTCATGAAAGACATCTTGACTAAATCATGAAAGACATCTTGACTAAGTCATTAAAGACATCTTGACTAAATCATTAAATACATCTTGACTAAGTCATTAAAGACATCTTGACTAAATCATGAAAGACATCTTCACTAAGTATTAAAGACATCTTGACTAAGTCATTAAAGACATCTTGACTAAATCATTAAATACATCTTGACTAAGTCCTTAAAGACATCTTGACTAAGTCATTGAAGACATCTTGACTAAATCATTAAATACATCTTGACTAAGTCCTTAAAGACATCTTGACTAAGTCATTAAAGACATCTTGACTAAATCATTAAATACATCTTGACTAAGTCCTTAAAGACATCTTGACTAAGTCATTAAAGACATCTTGACTAAGTCCTTAAAGACATCTTGACTAAATCATTAAATACATCTTGACTAAGTCATTAAAGACATCTTGACTAAATCATTAAATACATCTTGACTAAATCATTAAATACATCTTGACTAAGTCATTAAAACATCTTGTCTAAGTCATTAAAGACATCTTGACTAAGTCATTAAAAACATCTTGACTAAGTCATTAAAGACATCTTGACTAAGTCCTTAAAGACATCTTGACTAAATCATTAAATACATCTTGACTAAGTCCTTAAAGACATCTTGACTAATTCATTAAAGACATCTTGACTAAATCATTAAAGACATTTTGACTAAGTCATTAAAGACATCTTGACTAAGTCATGAAAGACATCTTGACTAAATCATGAAATACATCTTGACTAAGTCATGAAAGACATCTTGACTAAATCATGAAAGACATCTTGACTAAGTCATTAAAGACATCTTGACTAAATCATTAAATACATCTTGACTAAGTCCTTAAAGACATCTTGACTAAATCATGGAAGACATCTTGACTAAGTCCTTAAAGACATCTTGACTAAATCATTAAATACATCTTGACTAAGTCATTAAAACATCTTGTCTAAGTCATTAAAGACATCTTGACTAAGTCATTAAAAACATCTTGACTAAGTCATTAAAGACATCTTGACTAAGTCCTTAAAGACATCTTGACTAAATCATTAAATACATCTTGACTAAGTCCTTAAAGACATCTTGACTAATTCATTAAAGACATCTTGACTAAATCATTAAAGACATTTTGACTAAGTCATTAAAGACATCTTGACTAAGTCATGAAAGACATCTTGACTAAATCATGAAATACATCTTGACTAAGTCATGAAAGACATCTTGACTAAATCATGAAAGACATCTTGACTAAGTCATTAAAGACATCTTGACTAAATCATTAAATACATCTTGACTAAGTCATTAAAGACATCTTGACTAAATCATGAAAGACATCTTCACTAAGTATTAAAGACATCTTGACTAAGTCATTAAAGACATCTTGACTAAATCATTAAATACATCTTGACTAAGTCCTTAAAGACATCTTGACTAAGTCATTGAAGACATCTTGACTAAATCATTAAATACATCTTGACTAAGTCCTTAAAGACATCTTGACTAAGTCATTAAAGACATCTTGACTAAATCATTAAATACATCTTGACTAAGTCCTTAAAGACATCTTGACTAAGTCATTAAAGACATCTTGACTAAGTCCTTAAAGACATCTTGACTAAATCATTAAATACATCTTGACTAAGTCATTAAAGACATCTTGACTAAATCATTAAATACATCTTGACTAAATCATTAAATACATCTTGACTAAGTCATTAAAACATCTTGTCTAAGTCATTAAAGACATCTTGACTAAGTCATTAAAAACATCTTGACTAAGTCATTAAAGACATCTTGACTAAGTCCTTAAAGACATCTTGACTAAATCATTAAATACATCTTGACTAAGTCATTAAATACATCTTGACTAAGTCATTAAAGACATCTTGACTAAGTCATGAAAGACATCTTGACTAAATCATGAAAGACATCTTGACTAAGTCATGAAAGACATCTTGACTAAATCATTAAATACATCTTGACTAAGTCATTAAAGACATCTTGACTAAATCATGGAAGACATCTTCACTAAGTATTAAAGACATCTTGACTAAGTCATTAAATACATCTTGCCTAAGTCATAAAAGACATCTTGACTAAGTCATTAAATACATCTTGCCTAAGTCATGAAAGACATCTTGACTAAGTCATTAAAGACATATTGACTAAGTCATGAAAGACATCTTGACTAAGTCATGAAAGACATCTTGACTAAGTCATGAAAGACATCTTGACTAAGTCATGAAAGACATCTTGACTAAATCATTAAATACATCTTGACTAAGTCATTAAAGACATCTTGACTAAATCATGAAAGACATCTTCACTAAGTATTAAAGACATCTTGACTAAGTCATTAAATACATCTTGACTAAGTCATTAAAGACATCTTGACTAAGTCATGAAAGACATCTTGACTAAATCATGAAATACATCTTGACTAAGTCATGAAAGACATCTTGACTAAATCATGAAAGACATCTTGACTAAGTCATGAAAGACATCTTGACTAAATCATTAAATACATCTTGACTAAGTCATTAAAGACATCTTGACTAAATCATGAAAGACATCTTCACTAAGTATTAAAGACATCTTGACTAAGTCATTAAATACATCTTGACTAAGTCATTAAAGACATCTTGACTAAGTCATGAAAGACATCTTGACTAAATCATGAAATACATCTTGACTAAGTCATGAAAGACATCTTGACTAAATCATGAAAGACATCTTGACTAAGTCATGAAAGACATCTTGACTAAATCATTAAATACATCTTGACTAAGTCATTAAAGACATCTTGACTAAATCATGGAAGACATCTTCACTAAGTATTAAAGACATCTTGACTAAGTCATTAAATACATCTTGCCTAAGTCATAAAAGACATCTTGACTAAGTCATGAAAGACATCTTGACTAAGTCATGAAAGACATCTTGACTAAGTCATTAAAGACATATTGACTAAGTCATGAAAGACATCTTGACTAAGTCATGAAAGACATCTTGACTAAGTCATGAAAGACATCTTGACTAAGTCATGAAAGACATCTTGACTAAGTCATGAAAGACATCTTGACTAAGTCATTAAAGACATATTGACTAAGTCATGAAAGACATCTTGACTAAGTCATGAAAGACATCTTGACTAAGTCATGAAAGACATCTTGACTAAGTCATGAAAGACATCTTGACTAAGTCATGAAAGACATCTTGACTAAGTCATGAAAGACATCTTGACTAAGTCATGAAATACATCTTGACTAAGTCATTAAATACATCTTGACTAAGTCATTAAAGACATCTTGACTAAGTCATTAAATACATCTTGACTAAGTCATGAAAGACATGTTGACTAAGTCATGAAAAACATCTTGACTAAGTCATGAAAGACATCTTGACTAAGTCATGAAAGACATCTTGACTAAGTCATGAAAGACATCTTGACTAAGTCATGAAAGACATCTTGACTAAGTCATGAAAAACATCTTGACTAAGTCATTAAAGACATCTTGACTAAGTCATGAAAAACATCTTGACTAAGTCATGAAAGACATCTTGACTAAGTCATGAAAGACATATTGACTAAGTATTAAATACATCTTGACTAAGTCATTAAATACATCTTGACTAAGTCATGAAAGACATCTTGACTAAGTCATGAAAGACATCTTGACTAAGTCATGAAAGACATATTGACTAAGTATTAAATACATCTTGACTAAGTCATGAAAGACATCTTGACTAAGTCATGAAAGACATCTTGACTAAGTCATGAAAGACATCTTGACTAAGTCATGAAAGACATCTTGACTAAGTCATGAAAGACATCTTGAATAAGTCATTAAAGACATCTTGACTAAATCATTAAAGACATCTTGACTAAGTCATGAAAGACATCTTTACTAAGTCATTTAAGACATCTTGACTAAGTCATGAAAGACATCTTTACTAAGTCATTTAAGACATCTTGACTAAATCATTAAATACATCTTGACTAAATCATTAAATACATCTTGAAGAAGCCCTTAAAGACATCTTGACTAAATCATTAAAGACATATTGACTAAGTCATTAAAGACATCTTGACTAAATCATTAAATACATATTGACTAAGTCATTAAAGACATACTGACTAAGTCATTAAAGACATCTTGATTAAGTCATGAAATACATCTTGACTAAGCCATTAAAAACATCTTGACTAAGTCATTAAAGACATATTGACTAAGTCATGAAAGACATCTTGACTAAGTCATTACAACATCTTGACTAAGTGATTAAAGACATCTTGACTAAGTCATGAAAGACATCTTGACTAAGTCATTAAATACATCTTGACTAAGTCCTTAAAGATATCTTGATTTGGAGGTGGGAGGAGCCTATCCCCAGGTGCATGTCTTTGGAGGTGGGAGGGGCCTATCCCCAGGTGCATGTCCTTGAAGGTGGGAAGGGCCTATCCCCAGGTGCATGTCTTTGGAGGTGAGAGGAGCCTATCCCCAGGTGCATGTCTTTGGAGGTGGGAGGAAGCCGTAGTATAACCCACGCAGTCACGAGGAGAACATGCAAACTCCATACAGAAATATCCCGAGGCCGGGATTGAACTCTCGACTACTCAGGACCTTCGTATTGTGAGGCAGACGCGCTAACCCCTCTACCACCGTGCTGCCTACAGTCCAACACCTGGTGTGTAATTAGTGAATGACTTACAGTGCAGAATGTGTGTATTGTTAAGTAGCGATATCAATTGAGAACTGTATCGATATATAAATGTTCAACTTTACATTGTATTTATAAATTGTAGTT
The DNA here is from genome assembly GCF_033978685.3 of Nerophis lumbriciformis. NCBI lineage: Eukaryota > Metazoa > Chordata > Actinopteri > Syngnathiformes > Syngnathidae > Nerophis > Nerophis lumbriciformis. The sequence goes on from NC_084548.2 coordinate 74,552,190, forward strand.
TGATAGATAATCTTCTTTTGGGGCTTTCTCTGATCGAATCTGGCTCTGATTTCACCCCTCCATCATTCCTTCAACTTGGATTTCCATAAACCTACATCATAATCGTCGTCATCTTCATCACCTTCAACGTCGTCGTTGTGGTATTTGCACACCTGGCTGTCATTAGCAATGCCAACAGCTGTTGTTGGACCGCCACGTTTGTGTTGTAGGCCTGGCGAGATGGCCACGGGCTTGTCAAGCCAAACACGCTGAATAATAGATGGACCGTGTGTGTGTGTGTGTGTGTGTGTGTGTGTGTGTGTGTGTGTGAGATGAAGGAGGGGTGGGAAGCTAATCCTCCATCCTGCGAGTCAATGACAGCTCTGTTTGCTCAGAAGTCCCCTGAGGTGTGAGGCATGTGGCCCCTAATATGAATGTTCTCCCCAGGTAAATGTCATCCACACCCCCACAATCTTCTATTGAGACCTCCATCCTGCCGCCTCCTCTGCACTTTGCACAAGATGCAAAGAGATGGAAGAATGTGTGTGTGTGTGTGTGTGTGTGTGTGTGTGTGTGTGTGTGTGTGTGTGTGTGTGTGTGTGTGTGTGTGTGTGTGTGTGTGTGTGTTCTTGTATTTCCACCCTGCTTGAGACAAGAAGAAGGAAAAGTAGCTTCCCTATGAGGTGTGAACAAGTGATAAAAATCATGGTCCCAATAAAATTGCATCTAATAGAGAGACAAATACTAGAGTCCGTGAACATTGCTCCAAAGTCAGGATTTTTCTTCTTTTTTTTTAATAAATATGTATATAGAGACATACTGTAATAACTTGAAGTAAATAATGCAGTGTTTTTCAACCTTTTTTGAGCCAAGGCACATTTTTTGCGTTGAAAAAAAGGTGAGGCACACCACCAGCAGACATCATTCAAAAAACGAAACTCAGTTGACGGTAAAAAGTCGTCGTCGCAATTGTTGGATATGACTTTAAAGCATAACCAAGCATGCATCAATATAGCTCTTGTCTCAAAGTAGGTGTACTGTCGTGACTCATTTGGAGTTTTTTTGCCTCTTGTCTTGCGCTCCTATTTTGGTGGCTTTTTCCTCGTTTTTTGGTGTTTTCCTGCAGCAGTTTCATGTCTTCCTTTGAGAGATATTTCCCACATCTACTGTATTTTTATCCTTCTTCGTGGGGACGCCGTCTTTGCTCCGCAGTAAGTCTTTGCTGTCGTCCAGCATTCTGTTTTTGTTTACTTAGTAGCCAGTTCAGTTTTAGTTTGGTTCTGCATAGCCTTCCCTAAGCTTCAATGCCTTTTCTTAGGGGCACTCACCTTTTGTTTGTTTTTGGTTTAAGCATTAGACACCTTTTTACCTGCACCCTGCCTCCCGCTGTTTTCGACATCTACAAAGCAATTAGCTACCTGCTGCCACCTACTGATATGGAAGAGTATTACACGGTTCATCATTTGCAGACTATAATTACTGCTTTGCAAAAATATTTTACCCCAAATAGGTGAAATTAGATCATCTCACCACACACTAGTGTGCCGCGGCACGGTGGTTGAAAAACACTGGTCCAATGGACTTGTAAACTGGGGTTAGTTTAATTAAAAATAAATAAATAAATAAAAAAACACAATCAAGGTTGGCGAGGCTGCCCTAGGATTTAAATCCTCAAGGTCACATGCTTTTTTTTTCCAGCATACTTGAAACCCGAGTCTGATTCCCAACAGGTGCTGTGGAGAGAATAGTGCATTGTGGGTCACGCCAGCCTCCTACACACTGAATGTCATCTCAGATGCAGGCTGCTCACACACACACACACACACACACACACACACACACACACACACACACATGCGGTATTTATGGAGTGAGTATTCCCGTGTTGATAGATGAGAGAGTGTTTTACCGAGAACAGACAAGCTGCCAGAACGCTGCTCTGCTGAACGTGTGAGCACACCATTACGTCTGAGTGTGTTGTTTTGGTTTCACTTTAATGTCGGGTCCTCATGCCACAATGAATACAGAGCATCATATGTGTTAACGTCCCCTGCAAAGCAACGCATCGTGTTCATTGACAGACTTTAACACTGCAAGTATCACAGTGACAGCAATGCTGCCCCCTAGTGGCCGTAAGCAGCATAGCTGAGCACGGAATAGACTCAATGACGTCATCATCTAATGCAGGGGTGTCAGTGGAGGGTGTGTCAGTGGATGGTGGAGGGTGTGTCAGTGGAGGGTGTGTCAGTGGATGGTGGAGGATGTGTCATTAGATGGTGGAGGGTGTGTCAGTGGATGGTGGAGGGTGTGTCAGTGGATGGTGGAGGGTGTGTCAGTGGATGGTGGAGGGTGTGTCACCGGAGGGTGTGTCAGTGGATGGTGGAGGGTGTGTCAGTGGATGGTGGAGGGTGTGTCAGTGGAGGGTGTGTCAGTGGATGGTGGAGGATGTGTCATTAGATGGTGGAGGGTGTGTCAGTGGATGGTGGAGGGTGTGTCAGTGGATGGTGGAGGGTGTGTCAGTGGATGGTGGAGGGTGTGTCACCGGAGGGTGTGTCAGTGGATGGTGGAGGGTGTGTCAGTGGATGGTGGAGGGTGTGTCACTGGAGGGTGTGTCAGTGGATGGTGGAGGGTGTGTCAGTGGATGGTGGAGGGTGTGTCAGTGGATGGTGGAGGGTGTGTCACTGGAGGGTGTGTCAGTGGATGGTGGAGGGTGTGTCATCGGAGGGTGTGTCAGTGGATGGTGGAGGGTGTGTCAGTGGATGGTGGAGGGTGTGTCAGTGGAGGGTGTGTCAGTGGATGGTGTGTCAGTGGATGGTGGAGGATGTGTCATTAGATGGTGGAGGGTGTGTCAGTGGATGGTGGAGGGTGTGTCAGTGGAGGGTGTGTCAGTGGATGGTGGAGGGTGTGTCAGTTGATGGTGGAGGGTGTGTCAGTGGAGGGTGTGTCAGTGGATGGTGGAGGGTGTGTCAGTGGAGGGTGTGTCAGTGGATGGTGGAGGGTGTGTCAGTGGAGGGTGTGTCAGTGGATGGTGGAGGATGTGTCATTAGATGGTGGAGGGTGTGTCAGTGGATGGTGGAGGGTGTGTCAGTGGAGGGTGTGTCAGTGGATGGTGTGTCAGTGGATGGTGGAGGGTGTGTCAGTGGATGGTGGAGGGTGTGTCAGTGGAGGGTGTGTCAGTGGATGGTGTGTCAGTGGATGGTGGAGGATGTGTCATTAGATGGTGGAGGGTGTGTCAGTGGATGGTGGAGGGTGTGTCAGTGGAGGGTGTGTCAGTGGATGGTGGAGGGTGTGTCAGTTGATGGTGGAGGGTGTGTCAGTGGAGGGTGTGTCAGTGGATGGTGGAGGGTGTGTCAGTGGAGGGTGTGTCAGTGGATGGTGTGTCAGTGGATGGTGGAGGATGTGTCATTAGATGGTGGAGGGTGTGTCAGTGGATGGTGGAGGGTGTGTCAGTGGAGGGTGTGTCAGTGGATGGTGGAGGGTGTGTCAGTTGATGGTGGAGGGTGTGTCAGTGGAGGGTGTGTCAGTGGATGGTGGAGGGTGTGTCAGTGGAGGGTGTGTCAGTGGATGGTGGAGGGTGTGTCAGTGGAGGGTGTGTCAGTGGATGGTGGAGGATGTGTCATTAGATGGTGGAGGGTGTGTCAGTGGATGGTGGAGGGTGTGTCAGTGGAGGGTGTGTCAGTGGATGGTGTGTCAGTGGATGGTGGAGGGTGTGTCAGTGGATGGTGGAGGGTGTGTCAGTGGATGGTGGAGGGTGTGTCAGTGGAGGGTGTGTCAGTGGATGGTGGAGGGTGTGTCAGTTGATGGTGGAGGGTGTGTCAGTGGAGGGTGTGTCAGTGGATGGTGGAGGGTGTGTCAGTGGAGGGTGTGTCAGTGGATGGTGGAGGGTGTGTCAGTTGATGGTGGAAGGTGTGTCAGTGGATGGTGGAGGGTGTGTCAGTGGAGGGTGTGTCAGTGGATGGTGTGTCAGTGGATGGTGGAGGGTGTGTCAGTGGATGGTGGAGGGTGTGTCAGTGGATGGTGGAGGGTGTGTCAGTGGAGGGTGTGTCAGTGGATGGTGGAGGGTGTGTCAGTTGATGGTGGAGGGTGTGTCAGTGGAGGGTGTGTCAGTGGATGGTGGAGGGTGTGTCAGTGGAGGGTGTGTCAGTGGATGGTGGAGGGTGTGTCAGTGGAGGGTGTGTCAGTGGATGGTGGAGGGTGTGTCAGTGGATGGTGGAGGGTGTGTCAGTGGAGGGTGTGTCAGTGGATGGTGGAGGGTGTGTCAGTGGAGGGTGTGTCAGTGGATAGTGGAGGGTGTGTCAGTGGATGGTGGAGGGTGTGTCAGTAAATGGTGGAGGCTGTGTCAGTGGATGGTGGAGGGTGTGTCAGTGGATGGTGGAAAGTGTGTCAGTGGAGGGTGTGCCAGTGGATGGTGGATGGTGTGTTGTGGATGGTGGAGGGTGTGTCAGTGGACGGTGGAGGGTGTGTCAGTAAATGGTGGAGGGTGTCAGTGGATCTTGGAGGGTGTGTCAGTGGATGGTGGAGGGTGTGTCAGTGGAGGGTGTGCCAGTGGATGGTGGAGGGTTTGTAGTGGATGGTGGAGGGTGTGTCAGTGGATGGTGGAGGGTGTGTCAGTGGATGGTAGAGGGTGTGCCAATGGATGGTGGAGGGTGTGTCAGTGGAGGGTGTGTCAGTGGATGGTGGAGAGTGTGTCAGTGGATGGTGGAGGGTGTGTCAGCGGAGGGTGTGTCAGCGGAGGGTGTGTCAGCGGATGATGGAGGGTGTGTCAGTGGATGGTGGAGGGTGTGTCAGTGGATGGTGGAGGGTGTGTCAGTGGAGGGTTTGTCAGTGGATGGTGGAGGGTGTGTCAGTGGATGGTGGAGGGTGTGTCAGTGGATGGTGGAGGGTGTGTCAGTGGATGGTGGAGCGTGTGTCAGTGGATGGTGGAGGGTGTGTCAATGGAGGATGGAGGGTGTGTCAATGGATGGTGGAGGGTGTGTCAGTGGATGGTGGAGGGTGTGTCAGTGGAGGGTGTGTCAGTGGATGGTGGAGGGTGTGTCAGTGGAGGGTGTGTCAGTGGAGGGTGTGTCAGTGGATGGTGGAGGGTGTGCCAGTGGAGGGTGTGTCAGCGGATGGTGGAGGGTGTGTCAGTGGATGGTGGAGGGTGTGTCAGTGGATGGTGGATGGTGGAGGGTGTGTCAGTGGAGGGTGTGTCAGTTGATGGTGGAGGGTGTGTCAGTGGATGGTGGAGGGTGTGTCAGTGGATGGTGGAGGGTGTGTCAGTGGATGGTGGAGGGTGTGTCACCGGAGGGTGTGTCAGTGGATGGCGGAGGGTGTGTCAGTGGATGGTGGAGGATGTGTCATTAGATGGTGGAGGGTGTGTCAGTGGATGGTGGAGGGTGTGTCAGTGGATGGTGGAGGGTGTGTCACCGGAGGGTGTGTCAGTGGATGGTGGAGGGTGTGTCAGTGGATGGTGGAGGGTGTGTCACTGGAGGGTGTGTCAGTGGATGGTGGAGGGTGTGTCAGTGGATGGTGGAGGGTGTGTCAGTGGATGGTGGAGGGTGTGTCACCGGAGGGTGTGTCAGTGGATGGTGGAGGGTGTGTCAGTGGATGGTGGAGGGTGTGTCAGTGGATGGTGGAGGGTGTGTCAGTGGATGGTGGATGGTGTGTCAGTGGATGGTGGAGGGTGTGTCAGTGGATGGTGGAGGGTGTGTCAGTGGATGGTGGACGGTGTGTCAGTGGATGGTGGAGGGTGTGTCAGTGGATGGTGGAGGGAGGGTGTGTCAGTGGATGGTGGAGGGTGTGTCAGTGGATGGTGGAGGGTGTGTCAGTGGAGGGTGTGTCAGTGGATGGTGGAGGGTGTGTCAGTGGATTGTGGATGGTGTGTCAGTGGATGGTGGAGGGTGTGTTAGTGGTTGGTGGAGGGTGTGTCAGTGGATGGTGGAGGGTGTGTCAGTGGATGGTGGAGGGTGTGTCAGTGGATGGTGGAGGGTGTGTCGGTGGATGGTGGAGGGTGTGTCAGTGGAGGGTGGAGGGTGTGTCAGTGGATGGTGGAGGGTGTGTCAGTGGATGGTGTGTCAGTGGATGGTGGAGGGTGTGTCAGTGGATGGTGGAGGGAGGGTGTGTCAGTGGATGGTGGAGGGTGTGTCAGTGGATGGTGGAGTGTGTGTCAGTGGATGGTGGATGGTGTGTCAGTGGATGGTGGATGGTGTGTCAGTGGATGGTGGATGGTGTGTCAGTGGAGGGTGTGCCAGTGGATGGTGGAGCATGTGTCAGTGGATGGTGGAAGGTGTGTCAGTGGATGGTGGAGGGTGTGTCAGTGAAGGGTGTGCCAGTGGATGGTGGAGCGTGTGTCAGTGGATGGTGGAGGGTGTGTCAGTGGATGGTGGAGGGTGTGTCAGTGGATGGTGGAGGGTGTGTCAGTGGAGGGTGTGTCAGTGGATGGTGGAGGGTGTGTCAGTGGATGGTGGATGGTGTGTCAGTGGATGGTGGAGGGTGTGTCAGTGGATGGTGGATGGTGTGTCAGTGGATGGTGGACGGTGTGTCAGTGGATGGTGGAGGGTGTGTCAGTGGATGGTGGAGGGTGTGTCAGTGGAGGGTGTGTCAGTGGATGGTGGAGGGTGTGTCAGTGGATGGTGGAGGGTGTGTCAGCGGATGGTGGAGGGTGTGTCAGTGGATGGTGTGTCAGTGGATGGTGGAGGGTGTGTCAGTGGAGGGTGTGTCAGTGGATGGTGGAGGGAGGGTGTGTCAGTGGATGGTGTGTCAGTGGATGGTGGAGGGTGTGTCAGTGGAGGGTGTGTCAGTGGATGGTGGAGGGAGGGTGTGTCAGTGGATGGTGGAGGGTGTGTCAGTGGAGGGTGGAGGGTGTGTCAGTGGATGGTGGAGGGTATGTCAGTGGATGGTGGAGGGTGTGTCAGTGGAGGGTGTGTCAGTGGATGGTGGAGGGAGGGTGTGTCAGTGGATGGTGGAGGGTGTGTCAGTGGAGGGTGGAGGGTGTGTCAGTGGATGGTGGAGGGTATGTCAGTGGATGGTGGAGGGTGTGTCAGTGGAGGGTGTGTCAGTGGATGGTGGAGGGTGTGTCAGTGGAGGGTGTGTCAGTGGATGGTGGAGGGTGTGTCAGTGGATGGTGGATGGTGTGTCAGTGGATGGTGGAGGGTGTGTCAGTGGATGGTGGACGGTGTGTCAGTGGATGGTGGAGGGTGTGTCAGTGGATGGTGGAGGGAGGGTGTGTCAGTGGATGGTGGATGGTGTGTCAGTGGATGGTGGAGGGTGTGTCAGTGGAGGGTGTGTCAGTGGATGGTGGAGGGTGTGTCAGTGGATTGTGGATGGTGTGTCAGTGGATGGTGGAGGGTGTGTCAGTGGATGGTGGAGGGTGTGTCAGTGGATGGTGGAGCGTGTGTCAGTGGATGGTGGAGGGTGTGTCAGTGGATGGTGGAGCGTGTGTCAGTGGATGGTGGAGGGTGTGTCAGTGGAGGGTGTGTCAGTGGATGGTGGAGGGTGTGTCAGTGGATGGTGGAGGGTGTGTCAGCGGATGGTGGAGGGTGTGTCAGTGGATGGTGTGTCAGTGGATGGTGGAGGGTGTGTCAGTGGAGGGTGTGTCAGTGGATGGTGGAGGGTGTGTCAGTGGATGGTGTGTCAGTGGATGGTGGAGGGTGTGTCAGTCGAGGGTGTGTCAGTGGATGGTGGAGGGTGTGTTAGTGGAGGGTGTGTCAGTGGATGGTGGAGGGTGTGTCAGTGGAGGGTGTGTGAGTGGATGGTGGAGGGTGTGTCCGTCCATCGCCAGCCAGGCATTTAAAAAATATACCTAAAAATGAGCGATCATCAATCTTTACCAAGATGCCACCCGAGGGTCTTTT
>NC_084548.2:74565000-74577500 GCF_033978685.3 Nerophis lumbriciformis
GGGTTGTACGGTATACCGCTACTAGTATCGTATCGCAGTATTAATGAATCAAAAACGGTGCTATACTCTTTTTGAAAAGAACCGGTTCGCGTTGTCGTGACATTGTTGGTTTTACCAGCAGGGGAGCATGTATGGCAGTGCACACACACAGAGTACTTACAAGCAGACACAGTGTGTAGACAGAAAAAGGGAGAACGGACGCATTTTGGTGTAAAAAGTAAAGATAAACAACGTTTTTGGGGACCAAGTTGACAAAAATGCCTCTTCTGTTTTTCATTTAACTTGCCGCCTTGTCAAGTTAACGTTAGCTACCTAGCCGTAGCACAGCTTTCACTTGAAGCAGAATGTGTCGCAACTCTTGTTAGTTTTGTCCCCCCAAAAAAAGGTAGTTTGACTATCCAACCTCCGAGGACAAAGCTACGCCGCTCCCAGTCTGTGGAACGCTCTCCCTGGCCACCTGAGGGCTCCACAGACTGTGGATACTTTTAAAAAAGGCTTAAAAACCCTTCTTTTTTTTCTTTTTCTTTTTTAAACTTTTTTTTTAGATGTATGCATACTAGTTTTAGCTATTTGGCTGTTCTAGTTTTTATTTTTATTTATTTTTTTATTATCTTTTTATTCTTTATTTTATTTTTTTTAATACACTGTAGCACTTTGAGGTTGTTTACTCAATGTAAAGTGCTTTTTACAAATAAAATCTATTACTATTATTATCATTATCTTGAGAACATCTGTGTTGGGCTAGCATGCTAACAATAGCATGACGCTTTCCTCTTTGTTGTTTGTATTTGGACTAGGGTTGTACGGTATACCGGTACTAGTATCGTATCGCGGTATTAATGAATCAAAAACGGTGCTATACTCTTTTTGAAAAGAACCGGTTCGCGTCGTCGTGACATTGTTGGTTTTACCAGCAGGGGAGCATGTTCGGCAGCGCACACACACAGAGTACTTACAAGCAGACACAGTGTGTGGACAGAAAAAGGGAGAACGGACGCATTTTGGTGTAAAAAGTAAAGATGAACAACGTTTTTGGGGACCAAGTTGACAAAAATGCCTCTTCTGTTTTTCATTTAACTTGCCGCCTTGTCAAGTTAGCGTTAGCTACCTAGCCGTAGCACAGCTTTCACTTGAAGCAGAATGTGTCGCAACTCTTGTTAGTTTTGTCCCCCAAAAAAAAAAAGGTAGTTTGACTATCCAACCTCCGAGGACAAAGCTACGAACAATGGTGTCAAGACTTGGTCCTGGGGTTTAGTTTTTCTGGGATGCAACGGAAAGTTGGCTCGGGCGAGACGGGAATGTAAGTACATTTTTTATTGAAACACTAGAACTACAAAAAAAAAAGGAGTAAACAAAAGGCGCGCACAATGGCGGAGAACAAACTATGAAACCAAACACTTGCACAAAGGCAAAAACTATGAACAACAAAAAACACTAACTGTGGCTTGATAAACAAAAACTTACTTGGCATGGAACCGGCATGAAAAAAGAGCAGCAAGGATCATAAGGGTGTGGAGAGTGTGCAGAAGCATAAATATGGGGATGTCACCAGAAAGACAAACTGAAAACAATGAACTTAAATACTACAGACATGATTAACGAAAACAGGTGCGTGACTCAAAACGTGAAACAGGTGCGCGACGTGACAGGTGAAAACTAATGGGTTGCTATGGTGACAATCAAGAGTGCACAATGAGTCAGTCCAAACGTGGAACAGGTGAAACTAATGGGGTAATCATGGAAACAAAACAAGGGAGAGAAAAGACAGAAACTAAAGAGTCCTATAACTAAACAAAACATGACTTAAAACAAAACATGATTACACAGACATGACAAATGGGAGACCGGGCTTTCTGCTCCGCCACTCCCAGTCTGTGGAACGCTCTCCCTGACCACCTGAGGGCTCCACAGACTGTGGATGATTTTGAAAAAGGCTTAAAAACCCTTCTTTTTTTCTTTTTTTAAAAAAGCCTTTTTTTTTTAGATATATGCATACTAGTTTTAGCTATTTGGCTGTTCTAGTTTTTATTTTTTTTTATTTTTTTATTATCTTTTTATTTTTTATTTTTTATTTTTTAATACACTGTAGCACTTTGAGGTTGTTTACTCAATGTAAAGTGCTTTTTACAAATAAAATCTATTATTATTATTATCATTATCTTGAGAACGTCTGTGTTGGGCTAGCATGCTAACAATAGCATGACGCTTTCCTCTTTGTTGTTTGTATTTGGACTAGGGTTGTACGGTATACCGCTACTAGTATCGTATCGCAGTATTAATGAATCAAAAACGGTGCTATACTCTTTTTGAAAAGAACCGGTTCGCGTCGTCGTGACATTGCTGGTTTTACCAGCAGGGGAGCATGTTCGGCAGCGCGTACACACAGAGTACTAACAAGCAGACACAGCGTGTAGATAGAAAAAGGGAGAACGGACGCATTTTGGTGTAAAAAGTAAAGATAAACAACGTTTTTGGGGACCAAGTTGACAAAAATGCCTCTTCTGTTTTTCATTTAACTTGCCGTCTTGCTGTCAAGTTAGCGTTAGCCACCTAGCCGTAGCCCAGCTTTCACTCGAAGCAGAATGTGTCGCAACTCTTGTTAGTTTTGTCCCCCCCCAAAAAAAAGGTAGTTTGACTATCCAACCTCCGAGGACAAAGCTACGAACAATGGTGTCAAGACTTGGTCCTGGGGTTTAGTTTTTCTGGGATGCAACGGAAAGTTGGCTCGGGCGAGACGGGAATGTAAGTACATTTTTTATTGAAACACTAGAACTACAAAAAAAAAAGGAGTAAACAAAAGGCGCGCACAATGGCGGAGAACAAACTATGAAACCAAACACTTGCACAAAGGCAAAAACTATGAACAACAAAAAACACTAACTGTGGCTTGATAAACAAAAACTTACTTGGCATGGAACCGGCATGAAAAAAGAGCAGCAAGGATCATAAGGGTGTGGAGAGTGTGCAGAAGCATAAATATGGGGATGTCACCAGAAAGACAAACTGAAAACAATGAACTTAAATACTACAGACATGATTAACGAAAACAGGTGCGTGACTCAAAACGTGAAACAGGTGCGCGACGTGACAGGTGAAAACTAATGGGTTGCTATGGTGACAATCAAGAGTGCACAATGAGTCAGTCCAAACGTGGAACAGGTGAAACTAATGGGGTAATCATGGAAACAAGACAAGGGAGAGAAAAGACAGAAACTAAAGAGTCCTATAACTAAACAAAACATGACTTAAAACAAAACATGATTACACAGACATGACAAATGGGAGACCGGGCTTTCTGCTCCGCCACTCCCAGTCTGTGGAACGCTCTCCCTGACCACCTGAGGGCTCCACAGACTGTGGATGATTTTGAAAAAGGCTTAAAAACCCTTCTTTTTTTCTTTTTTTAAAAAAGCCTTTTTTTTTAAGATGTATGCATACTAGTTTTAGCTATTTGGCTGTTCTAGTTTTTATTTTTTTATTTTTTTTTATTATCTTTTTATTTTTTATTTTTTATTTTTTAATACACTGTAGCACTTTGAGGTTGTTTACTCAATGTAAAGTGCTTTTTACAAATAAAATCTATTATTATTATTATCATTATCTTGAAGAACATCTGTGTTGGGCTAGCATGCTAACAATAGCATGACGCTTTCCTCTTTGTTGTTTGTATTTGGACTAGGGTTGTACGGTATACCGCTACTAGTATCGTATCGCGGTATTAATGAATCAAAAACGGTGCTATACTCTTTTTGAAAAGAACCGGTTCGCGTCGTCGTGACATTGCTGGTTTTACCAGCAGGGGAGCATGTATGGCAGCGCACACACACAGAGTACTTACAAGCAGACACAGAGTGTAGACAGAAAAGGGAGAATGGACGCATTTTGGTGTAAAAAGTAAAGATAAAGGTGAAGTTATAACACTGAAACACCCTCAGGAAGACCTCCTTTAACACATGGCTAGCTAGTTAGCGGCTAACGTCCATCCGCAGTGTTTTAGCTACTTCTAAATCACTAATCCTGGCCTCTATGGCGACAAATAAAGTACGTTTCTTCACTATGTCGTCACAATGTAAACAAATGCCATGGGTGGATCTACAGCTGACATCCACTGTAATGATACCAAGTACAGGAGCGTATCTAGTTGATACTACTGTAACCTGTTGTTATGGACTTGCCTCTTTGTGGTGTTAAGTTCCTGTTATAAGCTGTTATACAATATATGTCTTGAGCTCTTATTTTGAAGACACCTCGCTTGGCAACAGGCACCACCTTTTAAAGGCACACACTCAGCTTTCATGAAACGTCTTTCAACTGCATATGCCAGATATTTTACTTTTTTTTAACGCCATATTTTCCTTTCCTAGCAATTAGTTTCATGTATCAAAGAGTAATTCCGTTACTAACTAAGTAAGTAACTATAATTGATAAATATTGGTACCGGGACAAGCCTAATGTCTACATGTATTGATACAATATGTTCACTTCTACGTCGTGTAGTGTGCATGCCACACCACTAGTTGGGGCTGTGAAGACATCATCAGATGCTCGTTAGTGTCGGACTATAAAATGAGCTGTTTAATTCCTACGAGACGCCACCTGTGCCTGTTTTCCCGCCCGTCACTCAGCACGCCGTCTGCTCGTGTCCGTCCCGCAGGACTGTCCCCAGCTGGTGCGCTCCGAGGAGATCCTGATCCCGGCGGGGGAGGTGAAGCCCATCACGCTGAAGGCCAAGAACCTGCCACAGCCGCAGTCGGGCCAGCGGGGCTACGAGTGTGTGCTCCACATCCAGGGGGTCAGCCACCGGGTCACCGCCCTGAGGTTCAACAGCTCCAGCGTGCAGTGCCAGAACAGCTCGGTAGGACAACTCCCCCCCTACCCCCCCCCCCCTCCTTTCTTCACTTTGCAAGTAGACTAACTTAGTCAAAGATCATCTATATAACAGGAGTGTTCACTAAAACAAGCTATTTGATGTAAACAATAGCGCATGTGCGACTTAGGGCTGAAAACTGCATCATGATATTAGTCTTTTAAATCGGTCAATAGAAAGAAAGAAAAAATGATATTTTTTATGGCATTAATACGGAGCCCTTAAAGGGACATGGGGGAAATATTTTTTTTTTTTATCATCTAAAAAAAAATATTTAAAAAATTACAAAAAAAATTTTTTTTTTTATAACTTTATAAAAAGTTATAAAAAAAAACAAAAAAAAAATGTTTTTTTAGATATGTATCTCGTGCGCATGAGATACAGGTCTAAAATAAAAATTACCCAAAAAATTATATAATTTTTTTTTTTTTATAACATAAAAAAGTTATAAAAAAAAAAAAAAAAAGTTTTTTTTGTTTTTTTTTGGACATGTACCTCGTGCGCACGAGATACATGTCTAAAAAAAAAATTTTTTTTAATTATACAATTTTTTTTTATAACTTTATAGAAAGTTAGAAAAAAAACAAAAAAAAATTACAAAAAAAATTATAAATGTTTTATTTTTTCTTTATAACTTTAGAAAAAGTTATAAAAAAAACAAAAAAAAAGTTTTGTTTTTTTAGACATGTATCTCGTGCGCACGAGATACATGTCTAAAAAAAAAAAAAATTTTAATTATACAATTTTTTTTTATAACTTTATAGAAAGTTATAAAAAAAAACAAAAAAAAATTACAAAAAAAATTAATAAATGTTTTATTTTTTCTTTATAACTTTAGAAAAAGTTATAAAAAAACAAAAAAAAAGTTTTTTTTTTTTTAGACATGTATCTCGTGCACACGAGATACATGCCAAAAAAAAATTTAAAAAAAATTATACAATTGTTTTTTTTTTATAACTTTATAAAAAGTTATAAAAAAACAAAAAAAAGTTGTTGTTCTTTTTTTTAGACATGTATCTCGTGCACACGAGATACATGTCTTTAAAAAAAAATTACAAAAAAAATTATATATATATATTTTTTTATAACTTTATAAAAAGTTATAAAAAAAAAACAAAAAAAAGTTTTTTGTTTTAGACATGTATCTCGTGCGCATGAGATACATGTCTAAAAAAAAATTACAAAAAAAATTATACAATTTTTTTTTTATAACTTTATAAAAAGTTAGGATTAGGGTTAGGGTTAGGGTTAGGGTTAGGGTTAGGGTTAGGGTTAGGGTTAACCCTAACCCTTAGGGTTAGGGTTAGGGTTAGGGTTAGGGTTAACCCTAACCCTAACCCTAACCCTTAGGGTTAGGGTTAGGGTTAGGGTTAGGGTTAGGGTTAACCCTAACCCTAACCCTAACCCTAATCCTAACTTTTTATAAAGTTATAAAAAAAAAATTGTATAATTTTTTTTGTAATTTTTTTTTAGACATGTATCTCATGCGCACGAGATACATGTCTAAAACAAAAAACTTTTTTTTGTTTTTTTTTTATAACTTTTTATAAAGTTATAAAAAAATATATATATATAATTTTTTTTGTAATTTTTTTTTAAAGACATGTATCTCGTGTGCACGAGATACATGTCTAAAAAAAAGAACAACAACTTTTTTTTGTTTTTTTATAACTTTTTATAAAGTTATAAAAAAAAAACAATTGTATAATTTTTTTTACATTTTTTTTTGGCATGTATCTCGTGCGCACGAGATACATGTCTAAAAAAACAAAACTTTTTTTTTTGTATTTTTTGTTTTGTTTTTTATAACTTTTTATAAAGGTATAAAAAAAATTGTATAATTTTTTTGTAATTTTTTTGGTTTTTTTTATAAGGGTTAGGGTTAGGGTTAGGGTTAGGGTTAGGGTTAACCCTAACCCTAACCCTAACCCTAAGGGTTAGGGTTAACCCTAACCCTAACCCTAACCCTAACCCTAACCCTTATAAAAAAAACCAAAGAAATTACAAAAAAATTATACAATTTTTTTTTATACCTTTATAAAAAGTTATAAAAAACAAAACAAAAAATACAAAAAAAATTATACAATTTTTTTTTTTTATAACTTTATAAAAAGTTATAAAAAAAAATTTAAAAAAAGTTTTTTGTTTTAGACATGTATCTCGTGCGCATGAGATACATGTCTAAAAAAAATTACAAAAAAATTATGCAATTTTTTTTTTTTTTATAACTTTATAAATAGTTATAAAAAAACAAAAATAAGTTTTTTTTGTTTTTTTTTAGACATTTACCTCGTGCGCACGAGATACATGTCTAAAAAAAAAATACAAAAAAAATTATCCAATTTTTTTTTATAACTTTATAAAAAGTTATAAAAAAAACAAAAAAAGTTTTTTGTTTTAGACATGCATCTCGTGCGCATGAGATACATGTCTAAAAAAAAAAATTTTTTTAATTATACAATTTTTTTTTATAACTTTATAGAAAGTTAGAAAAAAAACAAAAAAAAATTACAAAAAAAATTATAAATGTTTTATTTTTTCTTTATAACTTTAGAAAAAGTTATAAAAAAAACAAAAAAAAAGTTTTGTTTTTTTAGACATGTATCTCGTGCGCACGAGATACATGCCAAAAAAAAATGTAAAAAAAATTATACAATTGTTTTTTTTTTATAACTTTATAAAAAGTTATAAAAAAACAAAAAAAAGTTGTTGTTCTTTTTTTTAGACATGTACCTCGTGCACACGAGATACATGTCTTTAAAAAAAAATTACAAAAAAAATTATATATATATATTTTTTTATAACTTTATAAAAAGTTATAAAAAAAAAACAAAAAAAAGTTTTTTGTTTTAGACATGTATCTCGTGCGCATGAGATACATGTCTAAAAAAAAATTACAAAAAAAATTATACAATTTTTTTTTTATAACTTTATAAAAAGTTAGGATTAGGGTTAGGGTTAGGGTTAGGGTTAGGGTTAGGGTTAGGGTTAACCCTAACCCTTAGGGTTAGGGTTAGGGTTAGGGTTAGGGTTAGGGTTAACCCTAACCCTAACCCTAACCCTAACCCTAACCCTAACCCTAATCCTAACTTTTTATAAAGTTATAAAAAAAAAATTGTATAATTTTTTTTGTAATTTTTTTTTAGACATGTATCTCATGCGCACGAGATACATGTCTAAAACAAAAAACTTTTTTTTGTTTTTTTTTTATAACTTTTTATAAAGTTATAAAAAAATATATATATATAATTTTTTTTGTAATTTTTTTTTAAAGACATGTATCTCGTGTGCACGAGATACATGTCTAAAAAAAAGAACAACAACTTTTTTTTGTTTTTTTATAACTTTTTATAAAGTTATAAAAAAAAAACAATTGTATAATTTTTTTTACATTTTTTTTTGGCATGTATCTCGTGCGCACGAGATACATGTCTAAAAAAACAAAACTTTTTTTTTTGTATTTTTTGTTTTGTTTTTTATAACTTTTTATAAAGGTATAAAAAAAATTGTATAATTTTTTTGGTTTTTTTTATAAGGGTTAGGGTTAGGGTTAGGGTTAGGGTTAGGGTTAACCCTAACCCTAACCCTAACCCTAAGGGTTAGGGTTAACCCTAACCCTAACCCTAACCCTAACCCTAACCCTTATAAAAAAAACCAAAAAAATTACAAAAAAATTATACAATTTTTTTTTATACCTTTATAAAAAGTTATAAAAAAAAAAAAAAAAAATACAAAAAAAATTATACAATTTTTTTTTTTTATAACTTTATAAAAAGTTATAAAAAAAAATTTAAAAAAAGTTTTTTGTTTTAGACATGTATCTCGTGAGCATGAGATACATGTGTAAAAAAAATTACAAAAAAATTATGCAATTTTTTTTTTTTTTATAACTTTATAAATAGTTATAAAAAAACAAAAATAATTTTTTTTTGTTTTTTTTTAGACATTTACCTCGTGCGCACGAGATACATGTCTAAAAAAAAAATACAAAAAAAATTATCCAATTTTTTTTTATAACTTTATAAAAAGTTATAAAAAAAACAAAAAAAGTTTTTTGTTTTAGACATGCATCTCGTGCGCATGAGATACATGTCTAAAAAAAAAATTTTTTTTAATTATACAATTTTTTTTTATAACTTTATAGAAAGTTAGAAAAAAAACAAAAAAAAATTACAAAAAAAATTATAAATGTTTTATTTTTTCTTTATAACTTTAGAAAAAGTTATAAAAAAAACAAAAAAAAAGTTTTGTTTTTTTAGACATGTATCTCGTGCGCACGAGATACATGCCAAAAAAAAATTTAAAAAAAATTATACAATTGTTTTTTTTTTATAACTTTATAAAAAGTTATAAAAAAACAAAAAAAAGTTGTTGTTCTTTTTTTTAGACATGTATCTCGTGCACACGAGATACATGTCTTTAAAAAAAAATTACAAAAAAAATTATATATATATATTTTTTTATAACTTTATAAAAAGTTATAAAAAAAAAACAAAAAAAAGTTTTTTGTTTTAGACATGTATCTCGTGCGCATGAGATACATGTCTAAAAAAAAATTACAAAAAAAATTATACAATTTTTTTTTTATAACTTTATAAAAAGTTAGGATTAGGGTTAGGGTTAGGGTTAGGGTTAGGGTTAGGGTTAACCCTAACCCTTAGGGTTAGGGTTAGGGTTAGGGTTAGGGTTAACCCTAACCCTAACCCTAACCCTAACCCTAACCCTAATCCTAACTTTTTATAAAGTTATAAAAAAAAAATTGTATAATTTTTTTTGTAATTTTTTTTTAGACATGTATCTCATGCGCACGAGATACATGTCTAAAACAAAAAACTTTTTTTTGTTTTTTTTTTATAACTTTTTATAAAGTTATAAAAAAATATATATATATAATTTTTTTTGTAATTTTTTTTTAAAGACATGTATCTCGTGTGCACGAGATACATGTCTAAAAAAAAGAACAACCACTTTTTTTTGTTTTTTTATAACTTTTTATAAAGTTATAAAAAAAAAACAATTGTATAATTTTTTTTACATTTTTTTTTGGCATGTATCTCGTGCGCACGAGATACATGTCTAAAAAAACAAAACTTTTTTTTTTGTATTTTTTGTTTTGTTTTTTATAACTTTTTATAAAGGTATAAAAAAAAATTTATAATTTTTTTGTAATTTTTTTGTTTTTTTTTATAAGGGTTAGGGTTAGGGTTAGGGTTAGGGTTAGGGTTAGGGTTAACCCTAACCCTAACCCTAACCCTAAGGGTTAGGGTTAACCCTAACCCTAACCCTAACCCTAACCCTAACCCTTATAAAAAAAACCAAAAAAATTACAAAAAAATTATACAATTTTTTTTATACCTTTATAAAAAGTTATAAAAAACAAAAAAAAAAATACAAAAAAAATTATACAATTTTTTTTTTTTATAACTTTATAAAAAGTTATAAAAAAAAAATTAAAAAAAGTTTTTTGTTTTAGACATGTATCTCGTGCGCATGAGATACATGTCTAAAAAAAATTACAAAAAAATTATGCAATTTTTTTTTTTTTTATAACTTTATAAATAGTTATAAAAAAACAAAAAAAAAGTTGTTGTTGTTTTTAGACATGTATCTCGTGCACACGAGATACATGTCTAAAAAGAAAATTATACAATTTTTTTTTTTTATAACTTTATAAAAAGTTATAAAAAAACAAAAAAAACGTTTTTTTTTGTTTTAGACATGTATGTCGTGCGCATGAGATACATGTCTAAAAAAAATTACAAAAAAAAATATATCATTTTTTTTATAACTTTATAAAAAGTTATAAAAAACCCAAAAAAAGTTGTTTTTTTTTTTTTTTTTTAGACATGTATCTCGTGCACACGAGATACATGTCTAAAAAAAATTACAAAAAAATTATGCAATTTTTTTTATAACTTTATAAAAAGTTATAAAAAAATTAAAAAAATTACAAAAAAATTATAAAAATTTTTTTTATAACTATAAAAAGTTATAAATAAAAAAATTACAAAGAAAATTATAAAAAAAAAAGTGTTTTTATAACTTTATAAAAAGTTATAAAAAAAACAAAAAAAAATTTTTTAGACATGTTTGTCGTGTGCATAAGATACATGTCTAAAAAAAAATTATACAATTTTTTTATTTTTTTATAACTTTATAAAAGGTTAAAAAAAAAAAAACAAATTTTGTTTTAGACATGTATCTCGTGCGCATGAGATACATGTCTAAAAAAATTACAAAAAAAATTATACAATATTTTTTTTTATAACTTTATAAAAAGTTATAAAAAAACAAAAAAAAGTTGTTGGGTTTTTTTTAGACATGTATCACGTGCACACGAGATAAACGTCTAAAAAAAATACAAAACAATTATAATTTTTTTTTTTTTTTTAACTTTATAAAAAGTTGTAAAAAAAACAAAATTTTTTTTTTTTGTTTTAGACATGTATCTCGTGCGCATGAGATACATGTCTAAAAAAAATTACAAAAAAATTATGCAATTTTTTTTTATAACTTTATAAAAAGTTATAAAAAAAACAAAAAAAATTACAAAAAAATTATAATTTTTTTTTTATAACTATAGAAAGTTATAAATAAAAAAATTACAAAGAAAATTATAAAAAAAATGTTTTTATAACTTTATAAAAAGTTATAAAAAAAACAAAAAAAATTTTTTTAGACATGTTTTCGTGCGCATAAGATACATGTCTAAAAAAAATTACAAAAAAAATTATAAAATTTTTTTTTTATAACTTTATAAAAAGTTATAAAAAAAACAAAAAAAAGGTTTTTTTTTGTTTTTTTTTAGACATGTATCTCGTGCACACGAGATACATGTCTAAAAAAAAATTACCAAAAAAATTATACAATTTTTTTATTTTTTTATAACTTTATAAAAGGTTAAAAAAAAAAAAAAAATGTTTTTTTGTTTTAGACATGTATCTCGTGCGCATGAGATACATGTCTAAAAAAATTACAAAAAAAATTATACAATATTTTTTTTTATAACTTTATAAAAAGTTAT
Source organism: Nerophis lumbriciformis (assembly GCF_033978685.3). Lineage (NCBI taxonomy): Eukaryota > Metazoa > Chordata > Actinopteri > Syngnathiformes > Syngnathidae > Nerophis > Nerophis lumbriciformis. The sequence goes on from NC_084548.2 coordinate 74,576,892, forward strand.
AAAAAAACAAAAAAAAGTTGGGTTTTTTTTAGACATGTATCTCGTGCACACGAGATAAACGTCTAAAAAAAATACAAAACAATTATATACATTTTTTTTTTTTAAACTTTATAAAAAGTTGTAAAAAAAACAAAAAAAAATTTTTTTGTTTTAGACAGGTATCTCGTGCGCATGAGATACATGTCTAAAAAAAATTACAAAAAAATTATGCAATTTTTTTTTATAACTTTATAAAAAGTTATAAAAAAAACAAAAAAAATTACAAAAAAATTATTAATTTTTTTTTTTATAACTAGAAAGTTATAAATAAAAAAATTACAAAGAAAATTATAAAAAAAAATGTTTTTATAACTTTATAAAAAGTTATAAAAAAAACAAAAAACATTTTTTTAGACATGTTTCTCGTGCGCATAAGATACATGTCTAAAAAAAAATTACAAAAACAATTATACAATTTTTTTTTTATAACTTTATAAAAAGTTATAAAAAAAACAAAAAAAAGTTGTTGTTTTTTTTTTTTAGACATGTATCTCGTGCGCACGAGATACATGTATGTGCATGAACTATTTCTGTTCAAAATAGTTAGAAATGTCACATATAAATATTAAC